>NW_027422629.1:805174-1020174 GCF_048934315.1 Petromyzon marinus
ACACACACACACACGGTGAGACACACACACACTGTGAGACACACACACTGACACGGTGAGACACACACACACTGTGAGACACACACACACACGGTGAGACACACACACACACTGTGAGACACACACACACACTGAGACACACACACACTGTGAGACACACACACACACTGTGAGACACACACACACACTGTGAGACACACACACACACGGTGAGACACACACACACACTGTGAGACACACACACACACTGTGAGACACACACACACACACTGTGAGACACACACACACACTGTGAGACACACACACACACTGTGAGACACACACACACACACTGTGAGACACACACACTGTGAGACACACACACTGTGAGACACACACACACGGTGAGACACACACACACTGTGAGACACACACACACACTGTGAGACACACACACACACACTGTGAGACACACACACACACTGTGAGACACACACAGACACACTGTGAGAGACACACACACACACACGGTGAGACACACACACACTGTGAGACACACACACTGTGAGACACACACACACACACTGTGAGACACACACACACACACACTGTGAGACACACACACACACACACGGTGAGACACACACACACACGGTGAGACACACACACACACACTGTGAGACACACACACACACTGTGAGACACACACACACTGTGAGACACACACACACTGTGAGACACACACACACACACACTGTGAGACACACACACACACACACTGTGAGACACACACACACACACGGTGAGACACACACACACACGGTGAGACACACACACACACACTGTGAGACACACACACACACTGTGAGACACACACACACACTGTGAGACACACACACACACTGTGAGACACACACACACTGTGAGACACACACACACACTGTGAGACACACACACACACTGTGAGACACACACACACAGTGAGACACACACACACACACACAGTGAGACACACACACACACACACAGTGAGACACACACACACACACAGTGAGACACACACACACAGTGAGACACACACACACACACTGTGAGACACACACACACACACTGTGAGACACACACACACTGTGAGACACACACACACACTGTGAGACACACACACACTGTGAGACACACACACACTGTGAGACACACACACACACGGTGAGACACACACACACACGGTGAGACACAGACACACACACTGTGAGACACACACACACACTGTGAGACACACACACACACTGACACGGTGAGACACACACACACACACGGTGAGACACAAAGACAAAGACAAAGATCCCCCATATAGCCTTAACAGACTGTAGGGGCAAGTGCTGTTAGCGAGCACCTATGAAGGCCGGAACGGTACACGAGGGGGTGGGTGGCCAGCACCACGCCCGACCGCCTTTGTCTCCCTAGTGGCAATGTTTACACACCGCACCAGGTACTCATTTGAGGCTGAGTCGACCTAGGGGAGGCCCGGGACCGGTTCAGATAATCGTCACTGGTGTTGGTCGTGAGCGGGAATCGAACCCGGGTCGCCAGGTTCATAGCGCAGCGTAGCGCTAACCGCTACACTGTCGCTCCCCACACACACATACACACACACATACACTGTGAGACACACACACACACACTGTGAGACACACACACACTGTGAGACACACACACACTGTGAGACACACACACACTGTGAGACACACACACACTGTGAGACACACACACACACACGGTGAGACACACACACTGAGACACACACACTGTGAGACACACACACACACACACTGTGAGACACACACACACACTGTGAGACACACACACACACTGTGAGACACACACACATACTGTGAGACACACACACACACACTGTGAGACACACACACACTGTGAGACACACACACACACTGTGAGACACACACACACACTGTGAGACACACACACACACACTGTGAGACACACACACACACACTGTGAGACACACACACACACTGTGAGACACACACACACACACTGTGAGACACACACACAGTGAGACACACACACACACACTGTGAGACACACACACACTGTGAGACACACACACACACTGTGAGACACACACACACACTGTGAGACACACACACACACTGTGAGACACACACACACACTGTGAGACACACACACACACTGTGAGACACACACACTGTGAGACACACACACACACTGTGAGACACACACACACACTGTGAGACACACACACACTGTGAGACACACACACAGACACTGAGACACACACACACACACGGTGAGACACACACACACACTGTGAGACACACACACACACTGTGAGACACACACACACACGGTGAGACACACACACACACGGTGAGACACACACACACACACACTGTGAGACACACACACACTGTGAGACACACACACACACTGTGAGACACACACACACTGTGAGACACACACACACACGGTGAGACACACACACACACGGTGAGACACACACACACACTGTGAAAGACACACACACACACACTGTGAGACACACACACACACTGTGAGACACACACACACACTGTGAGACACACACACGGTGAGACACACACACACACACGGTGAGACACACACACACGGTGAGACACACACACACACTGTGAGACACACACACACACTGTGAGACACACACACACACTGTGAGACACACACACACACACACGGTGAGACACACACACACGGTGAGACACACACACACACACTGTGAGACACACACACACACTGTGAGACACACACACACTGTGAGACATGGGGAGACACACACACACTGCCACGGTGAGACACGGGGAGACACGGAGAGACGTGGGGAGACACACACACACACTGTGAGACACACACACACACTGTGAGACACACACACTGTGAGACACACACACACTGTGACACACACACACACACTGTGACACACACACACGGTGAGACACACACACACACACTGTGAGACACAGACACATGGTGAGACACACACACACACTGTGAGACACACACACACGGTGAGACACACACACACGGTGAGACACACACACACACGGTGAGACACACACACACACACGGTGAGACACACACACTGACACTGTGAGACACACACACACACTGTGAGACACACACACACACTGTGAGACACATACACACACTGTGAGACACATACACACACACTGTGAGACACACACACACACGGTGAGACACACACACACACTGTGAGACACACACACACACTGAGACACACACATACACTGTGAGACACACACTGTGAGACACACACACACACACACTGTGAGACACACACACACTGTGAGACACACACACACACTGTGAGACACACACACACGGTGAGACACACACACACACACTGTGAGACACACACACACTGTGAGACACACACACTGTGAGACACACACACACACTGTGAGACACACACACACACTGTGAGACACACACACACACGGTGAGACACACACACACACTGTGAGACACACACACACGGTGAGACACACACACACGGTGAGACACACACACACACTGTGAGACACACACACACACACTGTGAGACACACACACACACTGTGAGACAAGACACACACACACACTGTGAGACACACACACACACACTGTGAGACACACACACACACACTGTGAGACACACACTGACACGGTGAGACACGGTGAGACACGGTGAGACACGGTGAGACGTGGGAGACACACACACACACTGACACGGTGAGACATGGTGAGACGTGGGAGACACACACACACACACTGACACGGGGAGACACGGGGAGACACGGGGAGACACGGGGAGACACGGGGAGACACACACACACACTGACACGGGGAGACACGGGGAGACACGGGGAGACACACACACACACTGACACGGTGAGACACGGGGAGACACGGGGAGACACGGGGAGACACACACACACACTGACACGGGGAGACACGGGGAGACACGGGGAGACACGGGGAGACACACACACACTGACACGGTGAGACACAGGGAGACACGGGGAGACGTGGGGAGACATGGGGAGACATGGGGAGACGCGGGGAGACACGGAGAGACGTGGGGAGACACGGGGAGACACACACACACTGACACGGTGAGACATGGGGAGACGTGGGGAGACACACACACACTGACACAGTGAGACACGGGGAGACACGGAGAGACGTGGGGAGACACGGGGAGACACACACACTGCCACGGTGAGACACGGGGAGACACGGGGAGACACGGGGAGACGTGGGGAGACGTGGGGAGACACACACACACTGACACGGTGAGACACGGTGAGACACGGTGAGACACACACACACACTGACACGGTGAGACACGGGGAGACACGGGGAGACACACACACACACTGACACGGTGAGACGTGGGAGACACACACAGACACGGTGAGACACGGTGAGACACGGGGAGACGTGGGGGATGAGGTGGAGGAAGTGGTGGTGGAAGAGGAAGAGGTGGAGGAGGATGAGATGGGAAGAGGTGATGGTGGTGGAGGTGGTGGAGGAGGTGGTGGAGGTTGTGGTGATGGTGGTGGAGGCGGTGGTGGAGGTGGTGGTGGTGGAGGTGGTGGAGGTGGTGGTGGCGGTGGTGGTGGTGGAGGTGGTGGAGGTGGTGGTGGAGGTGGTGGTGGAGGTGGTGGTGGCGGTGGTGGAGGTGGTGATGGTGGTGGTGATAGTGGTGGAGGTGGTGGTAGTGGTGGAGGTGGTGGTGGTGGAGGACTTGGTGGTGGTGGAGGAGGTGGTGATGGTGGTGGTGATAGTGGTGGAGGTGGTGGTGGTGGAGGAGGTGGTGGTGATGGAGGAGGTGGTGGTGGTGGAGGTGGAGGAGGTGGTGGCAGTGGAGGTGGAGGAGGTGGAGGAGGTAACTCACCGATGATGGCCACGACGTCAGCCAGCATGTGTCCCTTGGCCATCTTGTCCAGCCCAGCCTGGCGGGGACACATGGAGGGGGTGACTGGTTTAGTACTGAGCTAGTTAACTAGTCAGGCCACCGTTTGTTTAAGTGACTAAACTCCTCTTACTGATTGTTCGTGTATGGTGACGGTGGTGATGACTGGTTTAGTGCTGAGCTAGTTAACTAGTTAGGGCACCGTTTGTTTAAGTGACTAAACTCCTCTTACTGATTGGCCGTGACGGGTGATGGTGGTGGTGACTGGTTTAGTACTGAGCTAGTTAACTAGTTAGGCCACCGTTTGTTTAAGTGACTAAACTCCTCTTACTGATTGGCCGTGTTTGGTGAAGGTGATGGTGACTGGTTTAGTGCTGAGCTAGTTAACTAGTTAGGCCACCGTTTGTTTAAGTGACTAAACTCCTCTTACTGATTGGCCGTGTCTGGTGACGGTGGTGATGACTGGTTAAGTGCTGAGCTTGTTAACTAGTTAGGCCACCGTTTGTTTAAGTGACTAAACTCCTCTTACTGATTGGCCGTGTCTGGTGACGGTGGTGGTGGTGATTGGTTTAGTGCTGAGCTAGTTAACTAGTTAGGCCACCGTTTGTTTAAGTGACTAAACTCCTCTTACTGATTGGCCGTGTCTGGTGACAGTGGTGGTGACTGGTTAAGTGCTGAGCTAGTTAACTAGTCAGGCCACCGTTTGTTTAAGTGACTAAACTCCTCTTACTGATTGGCCGTGTCTGGTGACGGTGGTCGTGACTGGTTTAGAGCTGAGCTAGTTAACTAGTTAGGCCACCGTTTGTTTAAGTGACTAAACTCCTCTTACTGATTGGCTGTGTCTGGTGACGGTGGTGGTGACTGGTTTAGAGCTGAGCTAGTTAACTAGTTAGGCCACCGTTAGTTTAAGTGACTAAACTCCTCTTACTGATTGGCCGTGTCTGGTGACGGTGGTGGTGACTGGTTTAGTGCTGAGCTAGTTAACTAGTTAGGCCACCGTTTGTTTAAGTAACTAAACTCCTCTTACTGATTGGCCGTGACGGGTGGTGACGGTGGTGGTGGTGACTGGTTAAGTGCTGAGTTAGTTAACTAGTTAGGCCACCGTTTGTTTAAGTGACTAAACTCCTCTTACTGATTGGCCGTGTCTGGTGACGGTGGTCATGACTGGTTTAGTACTGAGCTAGTTAACTAGTTAGGCCACCGTTTGTTTAAGTGACTAAACTCCTCTTACTGATTGGTCGTGTCTGGTGATGGTGGTCGTGACTGGTTTAGTGCTGAGCTAGTTAACTAGTTAGGTCACCGTTTGTTTAAGTGACTAAACTCCTCTTCTGATTGGCCGTGTCTGGTGACGGTGGTGGTGGTGATTGGTTTAGTGCTGAGCTAGTTAACTAGTCAGTCCACCGTTTGTTTAAGTGACTAAACTCCTCTTACTGATTGGCCGTGTCGGGTGATGGGTCACGGTGGTGGTGACTGGTTAAGTGCTGAGCTAGTTAACTAGTCTGTCCACCGTTTGTTTAAGTGACTAAACTCCTCTTACTGATTGGCCGTGTCTGGTGACGGTGGTGGTGGTGACTGGTTTAGTGCTGAGCTAGTTAACTAGTTAGGCCGTGGTTTGTTTAAGTGACTAAACTCCTCTTACTGATTGGTCGTGTCGGGTGATGGTGACGGTGGTGATGACTGGTTTACAGCTGAGCTAGTTAACTAGTTAGGCCACCGTTTGTTTAAGTGACTAAACTCCTCTTACTGATTGGCCGTGTCTGGTGACGGTGGTGGTGACTGGTTTAGTACTGAGCTAGTTAACTAGTTAGGCCACCGTTTGTTTAAGTGACTAAACTCCTCTTACTGATTGGTCGTGTCTGGTGACGGTGGTCGTGACTGGTTTAGTGCTGAGCTAGTTAACTAGTTAGGCCACCGTTTGTTTAAGTGACTAAACTCCTCTTACTGATTGGCCGTGTCTGGTGACAGTGGTGGTGACTGGTTAAGTGCTGAGCTAGTTAACTAGTTAGGCCACCGTTTGTTTAAGTGACTAAACTCCTCTTACTGATTGGCCGTGTCTGGTGACAGTGGTGGTGACTGGTTTAGTGCTGAGCTAGTTAACTAGTCAGGCCACCGTTTGTTTAAGTGACTAAACTCCTCTTACTGATTGGCCGTGTCGGGTGGTGACGGTGATGGTGGTGACTGGTTTAGAGCTGAGCTAGTTAACTAGTTAGGCCACCGTTTGTTTAAGTGACTAAACTCCTCTTACTGATTGGCCGTGTCTGGTGACGGTGGTGGTGACTGGTTTAGTACTGAGCTAGTTAACTAGTTATGCCACGGTTTGTTTAAGTGACTAAACTCCTCTTATTGATTGGCCGTGTCTGGTGACGGTGGTCGTGACTGGTTTAGTACTGAGCTAGTTAACTAGTTAGGCCACCGTTTGTTTAAGTGACTAAACTCCTCTTACTGATTGGCCGTGTTTGGTGAAGGTGGTGGTGACTGGTTTAGTGCTGAGCTAGTTAACTAGTTAGGCCACCGTTAGTTTAAGTGACTAAACTCCTCTTACTGATTGGCCGTGTCTGGTGACGGTGGTGATGACTGGTTTAGTGCTGAGCTAGTTAACTAGTTAGGCCACCGTTTGTTTAAGTGACTAAACTCCTCTTACTGATTGGCCGTGACGGGTGGTGATGGTGGTGACTGGTTAAGTGCTGAGCTAGTTAACTAGTCAGGCCGTGGTTTGTTTAAGTGACTAAACTCCTCTTACTGATTGGCCGTGTCTGGTGACGGTGGTGGTGACTGGTTTAGAGCTGAGCTAGTTAACTAGTTAGACCACCGTTTGTTTAAGTGACTAAACTCCTCTTACTGATTGGTCGTGTCGGGTGATGGTGACGGTGGTGATGACTGGTTTACAGCTGAGCTAGTTAACTAGTTAGTCCACCGTTTGTTTAAGTGACTAAACTCCTCTTACTGATTGGCCGTGTCTGGTGATGGTGGTGGTGACTGGTTTAGTACTGAGCTAGTTAACTAGTCAGGCCACCGTTTGTTTAAGTGACTAAACTCCTCTTACTGATTGGCCGTGACGAGTGATGGTGACGGTGGTGGTGACTGGTTAAGTGTTGAGCTAGTTAACTAGTTAGGCCACCGTTTGTTTAAGTGACTAAACTCCTCTTACTGATTGGCCGTGTCTGGTGGTGACGGTGGTGATGACTGGTTTAGTGCTGAGCTAGTTAACTAGTTAGGCCACCGTTTGTTTAAGTGACTAAACTCCTCTTACTGATTGGCCGTGACGGGTGGTGACGGTGGTGGTGGTGACTGGTTAAGTGTTGAGCTAGTTAACTAGTTAGGCCACCGTTTGTTTAAGTGACTAAACTCCTCTTACTGATTGGCCGTGACGAGTGATGGTGACGGTGGTGTTGACTGGTTTAGTGCTGAGCTAGTTAACTAGTTAGGCCACCGTTTGTTTAAGTGACTAAACTCCTCTTACTGATTGGCCGTGTAGGGTGGTGACGGTGGTGGTGACTGGTTTAGAGCTGAGCTAGTTAACTAGTTAGGCCACCGTTTGTTTAAGTGACTAAACTCCTCTTACTGATTGGCCGTGTCGGGTGGTGACGGTGGTGGTGACTGGTTTAGAGCTGAGCTAGTTAACTAGTTAGACCACCGTTTGTTTAAGTGACTAAACTCCTCTTACTGATTGGCCGTGTCTGGTGACGGTGGTGTTGACTGGTTTAGTGCTGAGCTAGTTAACTAGTCAGGCCACCGTTTGTTTAAGTGACTAAACTCCACCTTACTGATTGGCCGTGTCTGGTGACGGTGGTGGTGGTGGCTGGTTTAGTGCTGAGCTAGTTAACTAGTTAGGCCACCGTTTGTTTAAGTGACTAAACTCCTCTTACTGATTGGCCGTGTTTGGTGAAGGTGGTGGTGGTGGCTGGTTTAGTGCTGAGCTAGTTAACTAGTTAGGCCACCGTTTGTTTAAGTGACTAAACTCCTCTTACTGATTGGCCGTGTCTGGTGACGGTGGTGGTGACTGGTTTAGAGCTGAGCTAGTTAACTAGTTAGGCCACCGTTTGTTTAAGTGACTAAACTCCTCTTACTGATTGGCCGTGTCTGGTGACGGTGGTGGTGGTGACTGGTTTAGTACTGAGCTAGTTAACTAGTTAGGCCACCGTTTGTTTAAGTGACTAAACTCCTCTTAATGATTGGCCATGTCTGGTGACGGTGGTGGTGGTGATTGGTTTAGAGCTGAGCTAGTTAACTAGTTAGGCCACCGTTTGTTTAAGTGACCAAACTCCTCTTACTGATTGGGCCGTGACGGGTGATGGTGACGGTGGTGATGACTGGTTTACAGCTGAGCTAGTTAACTAGTTAGGCCACCGTTTGTTTAAGTGACTAAACTCCTCTTACTGATTGGCCGTGTCTGGTGACGGTGGTGGTGGTGACTGGTTTAGTACTGAGCTAGTTAACTAGTTAGGCCACCGTTTGTTTAAGTGACTAAACTCCTCTTAATGATTGGCCATGTCTGGTGACGGTGGTGGTGGTGATTGGTTTAGAGCTGAGCTAGTTAACTAGTTAGGCCACCGTTAGTTTAAGTGACTAAACTCCTCTTACTGATTGGCCGTGTCGGGTGGTGGTGACGGTTGTGGTGACTGGTTTACAGCTGAGCTAGTTAACTAGTTAGGCCACCGTTTGTTTAAGTGACCAAACTCCTCTTACTGATTGGGCCGTGACGGGTGATGGTGACGGTGGTGGTGACTGGTTTAGTACTGAGCTAGTTAACTAGTTAGGCCACCGTTTGTTTAAGTGACTAAACTCCTCTTACTGATTGGCCGTGTCTGGTGACGGTGGTGGTGACTGGTTTAGTACTGAGCTAGTTAACTAGTCAGGCCACCGTTTGTTTAAGTGACTAAACTCCTCTTACTGATTGGGCCGTGACGGGTGATGGTGACGGTGGTGGTGGTGGTGGTGGTATTTGGGCAAGGCAGCAAATACAACAACGGAATGCTTCAGAGTGGCCTTTGCCCGGTGAGATACAAAAAAAAAACGTCGTTCAGTTGTATTTGCACGTATTTTTATCGTCAAATGATGTAACATTACAAATTTGGATTCGACAGAATTGGGGGCTGCACCGATGATCACCAACGCAGGCGAGTCTCTCACCAGGTGGGCGAAGCCGGGAGCCTTGATCTTGCAGCGATAGGGGCGGCTGCTTCCATCCGAGACCAGGTACACCCCAAACTCCCCCTACACAGACACAGACAAAGATCCCCCGTGTAGCCTGTAACATACTGCAGGGGCAAGGGCTGATCGCTAGCACCTCACACACAGACACAGATCCCCCGTGTAGCCTCTAACAGACTGCAGGGGCAAGGGCTGATCGCTAGCACCTCACACACAGACAAAGATCCCCCGTGTAGCCTCTAACATACTGCAGGGGCAAGGGCTGATCGCTAGCACCTCACACACAGACACAGATCCCCCGTGTAGCCTCTAACAGGCTGCAGGGGCAAGTGCTGATCGCTAGCACCTCACACACAGACAAAGAACCCCCGTGTAGCCTCTAACAGACTGCAGGGGCAAGTGCTGATCGCTAGCACCTCACACACAGACACAGACAAAGATCCCCCGTGTAGCCTCTAACAGACTGCAGGGGCAAGTGCTGATCGCTAGCACCTCACACACAGACACAGACAAAGATCCCCCGTGTAGCCTCTAACAGACTGCAGGGGCAAGGGCTGATCGCTAGCACCTCACACACAGACAAAGATCCCCCGTGTAGCCTCTAACAGACTGCAGGGGCAAGTGCTGATCGCTAGCACCTCACACACAGACAAAGATCCCCCGTGTAGCCTCTAACATACTGCAGGGGCAAGGGCTGATCGCTAGCACCTCACACACAGACACAGATCCCCCGTGTAGCCTGTAACATACTGCAGGGGCAAGTGCTGATCGCTAGCACCTCACACACAGACACAGACAAAGATCCCCCGTGTAGCCTCTAAAAAGCTGCAGGGGCAAGTGCTGTTAGCTAGCACCTCACACACAGACACAGACAAAGATCCCCCATGTAGCCTCTAACAGACTGCAGGGGCAAGGGCTGATCGCTAGCACCTCGCCCACAGACACAGACAAAGATCCCCTGTGTAGCCTCTAACAGGCTGTAGGGGCAAGTGCTGTTAGCTAGCACCTCACATACAGACACAGACAAAGATCCCCCGTGTAGCCTCTAACAGACTGCAGGGGCAAGTGCTGTTAGCTAGCACCTCACACACAGACACAGACAAAGATCCCCCGTGTAGCCTCTAACATACTGCAGGGGCAAGGGCTGATCGCTAGCACCTCACACACAGACACAGATCCCCCGTGTAGCCTGTAACATACTGCAGGGGCAAGTGCTGATCGCTAGCACCTCACACACAGACAAAGAACCCCCGTGTAGCCTCTAACAGACTGCAGGGGCAAGTGCTGATCGCTAGCACCTCACACACAGACAAAGAACCCCAGTGTAGCCTCTAACAGACTGCAGGGGCAAGTGCTGATCGCTAGCACCTCGCACACAGACACAGACAAAGATCCCCCGTGTAGCCTCTAACATACTGCAGGGGCAAGTGCTGATCGCTAGCACCTCACACACAGACACAGACAAAGATTCCCCGTGTAGCCTCTAACAGGCTGTAGGGGCAAGTGCTGTTAGCTAGCACCTCACACACAGATACAGACAAAGATCCCCCGTGTAGCCTCTAACAGGCTGTAGGGGCAAGTGCTGTTAGCTAGCACCTCACACACAGACACAGATCCCCCGTGTAGCCTCTAACATACTGCAGGGGCAAGTGCTGATCGCTAGCACCTCACACACAGACACAGACAAAGATCCCCCGTGTAGCCTCTAACATGCTGTAGGGGCAAGTGCTGTTAGCTAGCACCTCGCACACAGACACAGACAAAGATCCCCCGTGTAGCCTCTGACAGGCTGTAGGGGCAAGTGCTGTTAGCTAGCACCTCACACACAGACACAGACAAAGATCCCCCGTGTAGCCTCTAACATACTGCAGGGGCAAGTGCTGATCGCTAGCACCTCACACACAGACACAGACAAAGATCCCCCGTGTAGCCTCTAACAGGCTGCAGGGGCAAGTGCTGTTAGCTAGCACCTCAGACATACACACAGACAAAGATCCCCCGTGTAGCCTCTAACATACTGCAGGGGCAAGTGCTGTTAGCTAGCACCTCACACACAGACACAGACAAAGATCCCGCGTGTAGCCTCTAACAAGCTGCAGGGGCAAGTGCTGTTAGCTGGCACCTCACACACAGACACAGACAAAGATCCCCCGTGTAGCCTGTAACATACTGCAGGGGCAAGGGCTGATCGCTAGCACCTCGCACACAGACACAGACAAAGATCCCCCGTGTAGCCTCTAACAGGCTGTAGGGGCAAGTGCTGTTAGCTAGCACCTCGCACACAGACACAGACAAAGATCCCCCGTGTAGCCTCTAACAGGCTGTAGGGGCAAGTGCTGTTAGCTAGCACCTCGCACACAGACACAGACAAAGATCCCCCGTGTAGCCTCTAACAAACTGCAGGGGCAAGTGCTGTTAGCTAGCACCTCACACACAGACACAGACAAAGCTCCCCCGTGTAGCCTCTAACAGACTGTAGGGGCAAGTGCTGTTAGCTAGCACCTCACACACAGACACAGACAAAGATCCCCCGTGTAGCCTCTAACAGACTGCAGGGGCAAGTGCTGATCGCTAGCACCTCGCACATAGACACAGACAAAGATCCCCCGTGTAGCCTCTAACATGCTGTAGGGGCAAGTGCTGTTAGCTAGCACCTCACACACAGACACAGACAAAGATCCCCCGTGTAGCCTCTAACAGACTGCAGGGGCAAGTGCTGATCGCTAGCACCTCACACACAGACAAAGATCCCCCATGTAGCCTCTAACAGACTGTAGGGGCAAGTGCTGTTAGAAAGCACCTCACACACAGACAAAGATCCCCCGTGTAGCCTATAACAGACTGCAGGGGCAAGTGCTGTTAGCTAGCACCTCACACACAAACACAGACAAAGATCCCCCGTGTAGCCTCTAACAGACTGCAGGGGCAAGTGCTGTTAGCTAGTACCTCACACACAGACACAGACAAAGATCCCCTGTGTAGCCTCTAACAGGCTGTAGGGGCAAGTGCTGTTAGCTAGCACCTCACACACAGACACAGACAAAGCTCCCCCGTGTAGCCTCTAACAGACTGTAGGGGCAAGTGCTGTTAGCTAGCACCTCACACACAGATACAGACAAAGATCCCCCGTGTAGCCTCTAACAGACTGCAGGGGCAAGTGCTGATCGCTAGCACCTCGCACATAGACACAGACAAAGATCCCCCGTGTAGCCTCTAACATGCTGTAGGGGCAAGTGCTGTTAGCTAGCACCTCACACACAGACAAAGACAAAGATCCCCCGTGTAGCCTCTACCAGGCTGCAGGGGCAAGTGCTGTTAGCGAGCACCTCACACACAGACACAGACAAAGATCCCCCATGTAGCCTCTGACAGGCTGTAGGGGCAAGTGCTGTTAGCTAGCACCTCACATACAGACACAGACAAAGATCCCCCGTGTAGCCTCTAACAGGCTGCAGGGGCAAGTGCTGTTAGCTAGCACCTCACACACAGACACAGACAAAGCTCCCCCTTGTAGCCTCTAACAGACTGCAGGGGCAAGTGCTGATCGCTAGCACCTCACACACAGACACAGACAAAGATCCCCCGTGTAGCCTCTAACAGGCTGTAGGGGCAAGTGCTGTTAGCTAGCACCTCGCACACAGACACAGACAAAGGTCCCCCGTGTAGCCTCTAACAGGCTGCAGGGGCAAGTGCTGTTAGCTAGCACCTCACACACAGACAAAGAACCTGGTAACCAGGTATAAGGTAACCAGGTATAAGGTAACCAGGTATAAGGTAACCAGGAATCTGGTAACCAGGTATAAGGTAACCAGCTATAAGGTAACCAGGTATGCGGTAACCAGCTATAAGGCAACCAGGTATAAGGTAACCAGCTATAAGGTAACCAGGTATAAGGTAACCAGGTATAAGGTAACCAGCTATAAGGTAACCAGGTATGCGGTAACCAGCTATAAGGCAACCAGCTATAAGGCAACCAGGTATAAGGTAACCAGCTATAAGGTAACCAGCTATAAGGTAACCAGCTATAAGGTAACCAGCTATAAGATAATCAGGTATAAGGTAACCAGCTGTAAGGTAACCAGCTATAAGATAACCAGGAATAAGGTAACCAGCTATAAGGTAACCAGGTATAAGGTAACCAGGTGTAAGGTAACCAGCTATAAGGTAACCAGCTATAAGGTGACCAGCTACAAGGTGACCAGCTATAAGGTAACCAGGTATAAGGTAACCAGGTATCTAGTAACCAGGTATGAGGTAACCAGCTATAAGGTAACCAGCTACAAGGTAACCAGCTATAAGGTAACCAGCTATAAGGTAACCAGCTACAAGGTAACCAGCTATAAGGTAACCAGCTATAAGGTAACCAGCTACAAGGTAACCAGCTATAAGGTAACAAGCTATAAGGTAACCAACTATAAGGTAACCAGCTATAAGGTAACCAGCTATAAGGTAACCAACTATAAGGTAACCAGCTATAAGGTAACCAGCTATAAGGTAACCAACTATAAGGTAACCAGCTATAAGGTAACCAGCTATAAGGTAACCAGCTATAAGGTAACCAGGTATAAGGTAACCAGGTATAAGGTAACCAGCTATAAGGTAACCAGCTATAAGGTAACCAGCTATAAGGTAACCAGGTATAAGGTAACCAGCTATAAGGTAACCAGCTATAAGGTAACCGGCTATAAGGTAACCAGCTATAAGGTAACCAGCTATAAGGTAACCAGCTACAAGGTAACCAGCTACAAGGTAACCCGCTATAAGGTAACCAGCTATAAGGTAACCAGCTATAAGGTAACCAGCTATAAGGTAACCAGCTATAAGGTAACCAGGTATAAGGTAACCAGCTATAAGGTAACCAGGTATAAGGTAACCAGCTATAAGGTAACCAGCTATAAGGTAACCAGCTATAAGGTAACCAGCTATAAGGTAACCAGCTACAAGGTAACCAGCTACAAGGTGACCAGGTATAAGGTAACCAGGTATAAGGTAACCAGCTATAAGGTAACCAGCTACAAGGTAACCAGCTACAAGGTAACTAGGTATAAGGTAACCAGCTATAAGGTAACCAGCAATCTGATAACCAGCTATAAGGTAACCAGCTATAAGGTAACCAGCTACAAGGTAACCAGCTACAAGGTAACCAGCTATAAGGTAACCAGCTACAAGGTAACCAGCTACAAGGTAACCAGGTATAAGGTAACCAGCTATAAGGTAACCAGCTATAAGGTAACCAGCTACAAGGTAACCAGCTATAAGGTAACCAGCTATAAGGTAACCAGCTATAAGGTAACCAGCTACAAGATAACCAGCTATAAGGTAACCAGCTATAAGGTAACCAGCTATAAGGTAACCAGCTACAAGGTAACCAGCTATAAGGTAACCAGCTACAAGGTAACCAGCTACAAGGTAACCAGCTACAAGGTAACCAGCTACAAGGTAACCAGGTATAAGGTAACCAGCTATAAGGTAACCAGCAATCTGATAACCAGCTATAAGGTAACCAGCTATAAGGTAACCAGCTACAAGGTAACCAGCTACAAGGTAACCAGCTATAAGGTAACCAGCTACAAAGTAACCAGCTACAAGGTAACCAGGTATAAGGTAACCAGCTATAAGGTAACCAGCTATAAGGTAACCAGCTACAAGGTAACCAGGTATAAGGTAACCAGGTATAAGGTAACCAGCTATAAGGTAACCAGCTATAAGGTAACCAGCTATAAGGTAACCAGCTACAAGGTAACCAGCTACAAGGTAACCAGCTACAAGGTAACCCGCTATAAGGTAACCAGCTATAAGGTAACCAGCTATAAGGTAACCAGCTATAAGGTAACCAGCTATAAGGTAACCAGCTACAAGGTAACCAGCTACAAGGTAACCAGCTATAA
Organism: Petromyzon marinus; assembly: GCF_048934315.1. NCBI lineage: Eukaryota > Metazoa > Chordata > Hyperoartia > Petromyzontiformes > Petromyzontidae > Petromyzon > Petromyzon marinus. Next base: position 821,186 of record NW_027422629.1, read on the forward strand.
GGTAACCAGCTATAAGGTAACCAGCTATAAGGTAACCAGGTATAAGGTAACCAGGTATAAGGTAACCAGGTATAAGGTAACCAGGTATAAGGTAACCAGGTATAAGGTAACCAGGTATAAGGTAACCAGCTATAAGGTAACCAGCTATAAGGTACCCAGCTATAAGGTAACCAGCTATAAGGTAACCAGCTATAAGGTAACCAGCTATAAGGTAACCAGCTATAAGGTAACCAGCTATAAGGTAAACAGGTATAAGGTAACCAGCTACAAGGTAACCAGCTACAAGGTAAACAGCTATAAGGTAACCAGCTACAAGGTAACCAGCTATAAGGTAAGCAGCTATAAGCTAACCAGCTATAAGCTAACCAGCTATAAGGTAACCAGCTATAAGCTAACCAGCTATAAGGTAACCAGCTACAAGGTAACCAGCTATAAGGTAACCAGCTACAAGGTAACCAGCTACAAGGTAACAAGCTATAAGGTAACCAACTATAAGGTAACCAGCTATAAGGTAACCAGCTATAAGGTAACCAACTATAAGGTAACCAGCTATAAGGTAACCAGCTATAAGGTAACCAACTATAAGGTAACCAGCTATAAGGTAACCAGCTATAAGGTAACCAGCTATAAGGTAACCAGGTATAAGGTAACCAGCTATAAGGTAACCAGCTATAAGGTAACCAGCTATAAGGTAACCAGCTATAAGGTAACCAGGTATAAGGTAACCAGCTATAAGGTAACCAGCTATAAGGTAACCGGCTATAAGGTAACCAGCTATAAGGTAACCAGCTATAAGGTAACCAGCTACAAGGTAACCAGCTACAAGGTAACCCGCTATAAGGTAACCAGCTATAAGGTAACCAGCTATAAGGTAACCAGCTATAAGGTAACCAGCTATAAGGTAACCAGGTATAAGGTAACCAGCTATAAGGTAACCAGGTATAAGGTAACCAGCTATAAGGTAACCAGCTATAAGGTAACCAGCTATAAGGTAACCAGCTATAAGGTAACCAGCTACAAGGTAACCAGCTACAAGGTGACCAGGTATAAGGTAACCAGGTATAAGGTAACCAGCTATAAGGTAACCAGCTACAAGGTAACCAGCTACAAGGTAACTAGGTATAAGGTAACCAGCTATAAGGTAACCAGCAATCTGATAACCAGCTATAAGGTAACCAGCTATAAGGTAACCAGCTACAAGGTAACCAGCTACAAGGTAACCAGCTATAAGGTAACCAGCTACAAGGTAACCAGCTACAAGGTAACCAGGTATAAGGTAACCAGCTATAAGGTAACCAGCTATAAGGTAACCAGCTACAAGGTAACCAGCTATAAGGTAACCAGCTATAAGGTAACCAGCTATAAGGTAACCAGCTACAAGATAACCAGCTATAAGGTAACCAGCTATAAGGTAACCAGCTATAAGGTAACCAGCTACAAGGTAACCAGCTATAAGGTAACCAGCTACAAGGTAACCAGCTACAAGGTAACCAGCTACAAGGTAACCAGCTACAAGGTAACCAGGTATAAGGTAACCAGCTATAAGGTAACCAGCAATCTGATAACCAGCTATAAAGTAACCAGCTATAAGGTAACCAGCTACAAGGTAACCAGCTACAAGGTAACCAGCTATAAGGTAACCAGCTACAAAGTAACCAGCTACAAGGTAACCAGGTATAAGGTAACCAGCTATAAGGTAACCAGCTATAAGGTAACCAGCTACAAGGTAACCAGGTATAAGGTAACCAGGTATAAGGTAACCAGCTATAAGGTAACCAGCTATAAGGTAACCAGCTACAAGGTAACCAGCTACAAGGTAACCAGCTACAAGGTAACCCGCTATAAGGTAACCAGCTATAAGGTAACCAGCTATAAGGTAACCAGCTATAAGGTAACCAGCTATAAGGTAACCAGCTACAAGGTAACCAGCTATAAGGTAACCAGCTATAAGGTAACCAGCTATAAGGTAACCAGGTATAAGGTAACCAGGTATAAGGTAACCAGGTATAAGGTAACCAGGTATAAGGTAACCAGGTATAAGGTAACCAGCTATAAGGTAACCAGGTATAAGGTAACCAGCTATAAGGTAACCAGCTATAAGGTACCCAGCTATAAGGTAACCAGCTATAAGGTAACCAGCTATAAGGTAACCAGCTATAAGGTAACCAGCTATAAGGTAACCAGCTATAAGGTAAACAGGTATAAGGTAACCAGCTACAAGGTAACCAGCTACAAGGTAAACAGCTATAAGGTAACCAGCTACAAGGTAACCAGCTATAAGGTAAGCAGCTATAAGCTAACCAGCTATAAGCTAACCAGCTATAAGGTAACCAGCTATAAGCTAACCAGCTATAAGGTAACCAGCTACAAGGTAACCAGCTATAAGGTAACCAGCTACAAGGTAACCAGCTACAAGGTAACCAGCTACAAGGTAACCAGCTATAAGGTACCCAGCTATAAGCTAACCAGCTATAAGGTAACCAGGTATAAGGTAACCAGCTACAAGGTAACCAGCTACAAGGTAACCAGCTATAAGGTAACCAGCTATAAGGTAACCAGCTATAAGGTAACCAGCTACAAGGTAACCAGCTATAAGGTAACCAGCTACAAGGTAACCAGCTACAAGGTAACCAGCTACAAGGTAACCAGCTATAAGGTACCCAGCTATAAGCTAACCAGCTATAAGGTAACCAGGTATAAGGTAACCAGCTACAAGGTAACCAGCTACAAGGTAACCAGCTATAAGGTAACCAGCTATAAGCTAACCAGCTATAAGGTAACCAGCTATAAGCTAACCAGCTATAAGGTAACCAGCTACAAGGTAACCAGCTATAAGGTAACCAGCTACAAGGTAACCAGCTACAAGGTAACCAGCTACAAGGTAACCAGCTATAAGGTACCCAGCTATAAGCTAACCAGCTATAAGGTAACCAGGTATAAGGTAACCAGCTACAAGGTAACCAGCTACAAGGTAACCAGCTATAAGGTAACCAGCTATAAGGTAACCAGCTATAAGGTAACCAGCTACAAGGTAACCAGCTACAAGGTAACCAGCTATAAGGTAACCAGCTATAAGGTAACCAGCTATAAGGTAACCAGCTACAAGGTAACCAGCTACAAGGTAACCAGCTATAAGGTAACCAGCTATAAGGTAACCAGCTATAAGGTAACCAGGTATAAGCTAACCAGCTACAAGGTAACCAGCTATAAGGTAACCAGCTACAAGGTAACCAGCTACAAGGTAACCAGCTACAAGGTAACCAGCTATAAGGTAACCAGCTATAAGGTAACCAGGTATAAGCTAACCAGCTACAAGGTAACCAGCTATAAGGTAACCAGCTACAAGGTAACCAGCTATAAGGTAACCAGCTATAATGTAACCAGGTATAAGGTAACCAGCTATAAGCTAACCAGCTACAAGGTAACCAGCTATAAGGTAACCAGCTACAAGGTAACCAGCTATAAGGTAACCAGCTATAAGGTAACCCGGTATCTGGCCGAGTGACCGAACCTTTGGAGCCTCGATGGCTGTGTAGGTGGCCCCTGGGGGCACCTGGTAGCCCTCCGTGTACAGCTTGAAGTGGTGGATCAGCGCCTCCATTGACGTCTGTGGTGGGGGGGGAGGTGGGGGGAAGAGTGGGGGGGGGGAGGTGGGGGGGGGGGTGGAGGGGGGTGTCACGGAGGTCAGCGTCACAATCGCCAAAACCCGGCACAGACGCCCCCTTGACGTGAACCCAGCCTGGCACGAGCGCCGTGTGGATCCCCGCTCACGGTCAACGCCAAACAGCGGTGGACAGCGGTGGACAGCGGTGGACTGAAGTCATCCTAGGCCTCGCCCTGGGAGCTGCGGTGAACCTCACCGACTCACTCACTCACTCACCCACCCACTTACTCACCCACTCACTCACCCACTCACTCACTCACTCACCCACTCACTCACTCACTCACCCACTCACCCACCCACTTACTCACTCACCCACCCACTTACTCACTCACCCACCCACTTACTCACTCACCCACTTACTCACTCACTCACCCAACCAACCACTCACCCACTCACTCACTTACTCACCCACTCACCCACTCACTCACCCACTCACTCACACACTCACCCAACCACTCACCACTCACACACTCACTCACCCACTCACTAACTCACCCACCTACTCACTCACTCACTCACCCACCCACTCACTCACCCACCCACTCACTCACTCACTCACCCACTCACTCACTCACCCACCCACCCACCCACTCACTCACTCACTCACCCACTCACTTACTCACTCACTCACCCACTCACTCACTCACCCACTCACTCACCCACTCACTCACTCACACTCACTCACCCACCCACTCACCCACTCACTCACTCACTCACCCACTCACCCACTCACTCACCCACTCACCCACTCACTCACTCACTCACCCACTCACCCACTCACTCACCCAACCACTCACTCACTCACCCACCCACTCACTCACACACTCACCCACCCACTCACCAACTCTCCCACCCACTCAACCCACCCACCCACCCACTAACCAACCCACCCACTAACCCACTCAACCCACCCACTCACCCAACCCACTCACTCACCCACTCAACCCACCCACCCACTAACAAACCCACCCACTAACCCACCCACTAACCCACCCATCCACTAATTGGCCCACCCACCCACTCAACCAGGCCACGTCCCCACCCACCCACTAACCCACCCACCCACTCACCCACCCACTCACCCACTCACCAACTCACCCACCCACCCCACCCACCCACCAAACCCACAACACTCACCAACTCACTCACTCACTCATCCACTCACTCATCCACCCACCCACTCACTCACTAACCCACCCACCCACTAACCCACCCACCCACCCACTAACCCACCCACCCACTCATTCACTCACTCATTCACTCACCCACCCACCCACCCACTCACCCACTCACTCAATGACTCACTCACTCACTCACCCACCCACTCACTCACTAACCCACCCACTCACTAACCCACCCACTCACCCACCCACTCACCCACTAACCCACCCACCCACTAACCCACCCACCCACCCACTCACTCACCCACTCACCCGCTAACCCACCCACTATCCCACCCACCCACTCACTAACCCACCCACCCACTATACCACCCACCCACTAACCCACCCACTAACCCACCCACTAACCCACCCACCCACCCACCAACCCACCCACCCACCCACCCACTCACCCACCCACCCACTAACCCACCCACCCACCCACTAACCCACCCACCCGCTAACCCACCCACCCACTAACCCACCCACTAACCCACCCACCAACCCACTCACCCACTAACCCACCCACCCACCCACTCACTCACCCACTAACCCACCCACCCACTAACCCACCCACCCACCCACTAACCCACCCACCCACGTTACCTTCATCTCCGACCGCTTTGGTGGGGAGACTTTGGCATCGTCCACCTTGATCTCGCCCGTGGGCATCTGCGGGCGGTGGTCAGAATCACAATCAGAGGATTTAGACTGCAGCAGCAGGAGGAGGAGGAATCCGAAGAGCCATGAAGCTCTTTCATATCTCACACAGGTCCAGCGGAGGGGCACGGGCTCCGAACGTTGCAACAGCAACAACGACAAAGACACGGGGAGAGAGACACGGGGAGAGAGACACGGAGGGGGAGACACGGGGGGGAGAGACACGGGGGGAGACATGGGGGGAGAGACACGGAGAGAGACACGGGGGAGAGACACGGGGGGAGACACGGGGGGGAGACACGGGGGGGAGACACGGGGGGGAGACACGGGGGGGAGACACGGGGGGAGACACGGGGGGGAGACACGGGGGAGACACGGGGAGAGACACGGGGAGAGACACGGGGAGGAGACACGGGGGGAGAGACACGGGGGGAGAGACACGGGGGGAGAGACACGGGGGGAGAGACACGGGGGGAGAGACACGGGGGGAGACACGGGGGGAGACACGGGGAGGAGACACGGGGGAGAGACACGGGGGAGAGACACGGGGGAGAGGACACGGGGGGAGACACGGGGGGAGACATGGGGAGAGACACGGGGAGAGACATGGGGAGAGACACGGGGAGAGAGACACGGGGGGAGACACGGGGGGAGACATGGGGCGGGAGACACGGGGGGAGACACGGGGGAGACACGGGGGGAGACACGGGGGGAGACACGGGGGGAGACACGGGGAGAGACATGGGGCGGGAGACACGGGGGGAGACACGGGGAGACAGGGGGGGGGGGGGGAGAGACGGGGAGAGACACGGGTAGAGAGACACGGGGGGAGAGACACGGGGCGGGAGACACGGGGGGAGACACGGGGGGGAGAGACGTGGGGGAGACACGGGGAGAGACACGGGGGGGGGGAGACACGGGGGGAGACACGGGGAGAGAGACACGGGGGGGGGAGACACGGGGGGAGAGACATGGGGGAGAGACACGGGGAGAGACACTGGGGGAGACACGGGGGGAGACACGGAGAGAGACACGGAGAGAGAGACACGGAGAGAGAGACACGGAGGGGGGAGACACGGAGAGAGAGACACGGAGGGGGGAGACACGGGGGGGAGAGACACGGGGAGAGAGACACGGGGGGAGAGACACGGGGAGAGATACGGGGGAAGACACGGGGAGAGTGACATGGGGGTAGAGACACGGGGGGGGGAGACACGGGGGGAGAGACACGGGGGAGAGACACGGGGAGAGACACGGGGGGAGAGACACAGGGGGAGAGACACGGGGGGAGAGAGACACGGGGAGAGAGACACGGGGAGAGAGACACGGGGGAGAGACACGGGGAGGAGACACGGGGAGAGACACGGGGAGGAGACACGGGGGAGGGAGGACACGGAGGGAGACACGGGGGCGAGACACGGGGGCGAGACACGGGGGGGAGACACGGGGGAGAGACACGGGGGAGAGACACGGGGGAGAGACACGGGGGGAGACACGGGGGGGAGACACGGGGGGGAGACACGGGGGGGAGACACGGGGGGGAGACACGGGGGGAGACACAGGGGGAGACACGGGAGAGACACGGGGAGAGACACGGGGAGGAGACACGGGGGGAGAGACACGGGGGGAGAGACACGGGGGGAGAGACACGGGGGGAGAGACACGGGGGGAGAGACACGGGGGGGAGACACGGGGAGGAGACACGGGGGAGAGACACGGGGGAGAGACACGGGGAGAGACACGGGGGGAGACACGGGGGGAGACACGGGAGAGACACGGGGAGAGACATGGGGAGAGACACGGGGAGAGACACGGGGAGAGAGACACGGGGGGAGACACGGGGGGAGACATGGGGCGGGAGACACGGGGGGAGACACGGGGAGACACGGGGGGAGACACGGGGGGAGACACGGGGGGAGACACGGGGAGAGACATGGGGCGGGAGACACGGGGGGAGACACGGGGGAGACAGGGGGGGGGGGGGGAGAGACGGGGAGAGACACGGGTAGAGAGACACGGGGGGAGAGACACGGGGCGGGAGACACGGGGGGAGACACGGGGGGGAAGGACGTGGGGGAGACACGGGGAGAGACACGGGGGGGGGGAGACACGGGGGGAGACACGGGGAGAGAGACACGGGGGGGGGAGACACGGGGGGAGAGACATGGGGGAGAGACACGGGGAGAGACACTGGGGGAGACACTGGGGGAGACACGGGGGGAGACACGGAGAGAGACACGGAGAGAGAGACACGGAGAGAGAGACACGGAGGGGGAGACACGGAGAGAGAGACACGGAGGGGGGGGAGACACGGGGGGGAGAGACACGGGGAGAGAGACACGGGGGGAGAGACACGGGGAGAGATACGGGGGAAGACACGGGGAGAGTGACATGGGGGTAGAGACACGGGGGGGGGAGACACGGGGGGAGAGACACGGGGGAGAGACACGGGGAGAGACACGGGGGGGAGAGACACAGGGGGAGAGACACGGGGGGGAGAGAGACACGGGGAGAGAGACACGGGGGGAGACACGGGGGAGAGAGACACGGGGAGGAGACACGGGGAGAGACATGGGGAGGAGACACGGGGGAGGGAGACACGGAGGGAGACACGGGGGCGAGACACGGGGGCGAGACACGGGGGCGAGACACGGGGGGAGACACGGGGGGAGACACGGGGGGAGACACGGGGGGAGACACGGGGGGAGACACGGGGGGAGACACGGGGGGAGACACGGGGAGAGACACGGGGGGAGACACGGGGGAGACACGGGGAGAGACACGGGGAGAGACACGGGGGGAGACACGGGGGGAGACACGGGGGAGACACGGGGAGAGACACGGGGAGAGACACGGGGGGAGACACGGGGGGAGACACGGGGGGAGACACAGGGTTGATAAAAAACATTCCCATTGTGGTGGTGGTGATGATGGTGGTGATGATGATGGTGGTGATGGTGGTGGTGATGATGGTGGTGATGATGGTGGTGGCGGTGATGGTGGCGACGGTGGTGGCGATGATGATGGTGGTGGCGGTGGTGATGATGATGATGGTGGTGATGGTGATGATGGTGGTGATGGTGATGGCGGTGGTGATGGTGATGGCGATGATGACGGTGGTGACGGTGATGGTGATGATGATGGTGGTGATGGTGATGGTGGTGATGATGATGATGGTGGTGGTGATGATGGTGGTGACGGTGGTGGTGATGGTGGTGATGATGGTGGTGATGGTGGTGGTGGTGGTGACGGTGGTGACGGTGGTGACGGTGATGATGGTGGTGATGATGGTGGTGGTGGTGACGGTGATGATGGTGGTGATGGTGGTGGTGGTGATGATGGTGGTGGTGATGATGATGGTGGTGATGGTGGTGACGGTGGTGATGGTGGTGATGATGGTGGTGATGATGGTGGTGATAGTGATGATGATGGTGATGATGGTGGTGATGATGGTGGTGATGGTGGTGATGGGGATGATGGTGGTGGTGGTGATGGCGGTGATGATGGTGATGATGGTGGTGATGATGATGATGGTGGTGGTGATGGTGGTGATGATGATGATGGTGGTGATGATGGTGATGATGGTGGTGATGATGATGGTGGTGGTGATGGTGGTGATGATGATGATGGTGGTGATGATGGTGGTGGTGATGATGGTGGTGGTGACGGTGGTGGTGATGGTGGTGATGATGATGATGGTGGTGATGATGATGGTGGTGGTGATGGTGATGATGATGGTGGTGATGATGGTGATGGTGGTGATGATGATGATGGTGGTGATGATGATGGTGGTGGTGATGGTGATGATGGTGGTGGTGATGATGATGGTGGTGATGATGATGGTGGTGGTGATGGTGATGATGGTGGTGGTGATGATGATGGTGGTGATGATGATGATGACGGTGGTGTCTGATTGCCGGCCCCACCTTGTTGAGGCACTGCAGCATGATCCTCAGACTCTGCCTCATCTCCTCCACGCGACAAAGGTACCTGTTGCAACGCACAGGCAAAGCACCCCCGTGTAGCCTCAACGGACTGTCGGGGCAAGTGCCGTGACCTCCTCCTCATGCACCTAGCCTGGCACGGCCGGGCAACCCGTGGCACCTGCAGGGTCTGTCCCGTGACCTCCTCGTGCACCTAGCCTGGCACAGCAGTCGACCCGTGGCACCTGCTGGGTGTGTCACGTGACCTCCTGCCAGCGGGCGTTCGACACTTCACGTGGCCTCAGGGTGCACATAGCCTGGCACAAGCGTTGTGGTGACGTCACCGCCACTTAGTGGCGAATGGCGGTTGTTGTTGTTGTTGCGGGGCGCGCACGTGTGTGTGTACGTGTGTGTGTACGTGTGTGTATGTGTACGTGTGTGTGTGTGTACGTGTGTGTGTGTGTGTCTGTGTGTGTGTCTGTGTGTGTGTCTGTGTGTGTGTGTCTGTGTGTGTGTGTCTGTGTGTCTGTGTGTGTGTCTGTGTGTGTGTCTGTGTGTGTGTGTCTGTGTGTGTGTGTCTGTGTGTCTGTGTGTGTGTGTGTCTGTGTGTGTGACTGTCTGTGTGTGTCTGTGTGTCTCTGTGTGTACCGATCGTAGCAGTCTCCGCGTGACCCCACTGGCACGTCGAACTCCAGCTGGTCGTAGACCTCGTAGGGCTGCGTCTTGCGCAGGTCCCACTTGATCCCAGAGCCCCTGAGCATCACCCCGCTGCACACACACAGTCACACACAGTCACACACACACAGTCACAGTCACCACACACACACAGTCACACACACACAGTCACACACAGTCACACACACACAGTCACACACACACAGTCACACACACAGTCACACACACAGTCACACACACACACACAGTCACACACACAGACACACACAGTCACACACACACAGTCACACACACACAGTCACACACACAGTCACACACACAGTCACACACACACACACAGTCACACACACACAGACACACACACACACAGACACACACACACAGACAGACACACACAGTCACACACACACAGACACACACACACAGACACACAGACACACACACAGACACACACAACAGACACACAGACACACACACAGACACACACACACAGTCACACACACAGTCACACACACAGACACACACACAGTCACACACACAGTCACACACACAGACACACACACACAGTCACACAGACACACACACACAGACACACACACACAGACACACACACACAGACACACACACAGACACACACACACAGACACACACACACACACGCAGGCACACACACACACGCACGCACACGCAGACACACACACAGACACACACGCAGGCACACACAAAGATAAAGACAAAGATCCCCCGTGTAGCCTTAACAGACTGTAGGGGCAAGTGCTGTTAGCGAGCACCTATGAAGGCCGGAACGGTACACGAGGGGGTGGGTGGCCAGCACCACGCCCGACCGTCTTTGTCTCCCCAGTAGCAATGTTTACACACCGCACCAGGTACTCATTTGAGGCTGAGTCGACCTATGGGAGGCCCGGGACCGGTTCAGATAATCGTCACTGGTGTTGGCCGTGAGCGGGAATCGAACCCGGGTCGCCAGGTTCATAGCGCAGCGTAGCGCTAACCACTACACTACCGCTCCCCACAGCACAAAGATAAAGACAAAGATCCCCCGTATAGCCTTAACAGACACACACACACACACAGACATACACGCAGGCACACACACACACACAGACACGCACACACAGACACACGCACACAGAGACACACACACACACGCACACAGAGACACACACACACAGACACGCTCACAGAGACACACACACACAGACACGCTCACACACAGACACACACGCAGGCACACACACACACGCACGCACACACAAAGATAAAGATCCCCCGTATAGCCTTAACAGACACACACACACACGCACACACAGACGTACATGCAGGCACACACACACACACGCACACACAGACACACGCACACAGAGACACACACACACACAGACACACACACACAGACACACACACACACACAGACACACACGCAGGCACACACACACACGCACGCACACACAAAGACAAAGATCCCCCGTATAGCCTTAACAGACACACACACACACGCACACACAGACGTACACGCAGGCACACACACACACACGCACACACAGACACACGCACACAGAGACACACACACACACAGACACGCTCACACACAGACACACACACACAGACACACACACACACACAGACACACACGCAGGCACACACACACACGCACGCACACACAAAGACAAAGATCCCCCGTATAGCCTTAACAGACACACACACACACGCACACACAGACGTACACGCAGGCACACACACACACACGCACACACAGACACACGCACACAGAGACACACACACACAGACACGCTTACACACAGACACACACACACAGACACACACACACACAGACACACACGCAGGCACACACACACACGCACGCACACACAAAGACAAAGATCCCCCGTATAGCCTTAACAGACACACACACACACGCACACACAGACGTACATGCAGGCACACACACACACACGCACACACAGACACACGCACACAGAGACACACACACACAGACACGCTTACACACAGACACACACACACAGACACACACACACACAGACACACACACAGGCACACACACACACAGACGCACACGCAGGCACACACACACACGCACACAGACACACACACACACAGACACACACACACACAGGCACACACACACACACACAGACGTACACGCAGGCACACACACACACGCAGGTACAAAGACAAAGAGACAGATCTCCCGTATAGCCTTAAGACTGCAGGGGCAAGTGCTGTTAGCAAGCACCTCACACACAGACAAAGGTGGTTGTGGTGGTGGTGGTGTTTGTGGTGGTGGTTGTGGTGGTGGTTGTGCTAGTTGTGGTGGTGGTTGTGGTGGTTGTAGTAGTTGTGGTGGTGGTTGTGGTGGTGGTGGTGGTTGTGGTGGTTGTAGTTGTGGTAGTTGTGGTGGTGGTTGTGGTGGTGATAGTTGTGGTGGTTGTAGTTGTGGTGGTGGTTGTGGTGGTGATGGTTGTGGTGGTTGTAATTGTGGTGGTTGTAGTTGTGGTGGTGGTTGTGGTGGTGGTTGTGGTGGTGGTGTTTGTGGTGGTTGTAGTGGTGTTTGTGGTGGTTGTGGTGGTGGTTGTGCTGGTTGTGGTGGTGGTTGTGGTAGTTGTGGTGGTGGTTGTGGTGGTGGTTGTGGTGGTGGTTGTGGTGGTTGTAGTTGTGGTGGTGGTTGTGGTGGTGGTTGTAGTTGTGGTGGTGGTTGTGGTGGTGGTTGTGGTGGTGGTTGTAGTTGTGGTGGTGGTTGTGGTGGTGATAGTTGTGGTGGTGATAGTTGTGGTGGTTGTAGTTGTGGTGGTTGTGGTGGTGGTTGTGGTGGTGGTTGTGGTGGTTGTGGTGGTTGTAGTAGTTGTGGTGGTGGTGGTTGTAGTTGTGGTAGTTGTGGTGGTGGTTGTGGTGGTGATAGTTGTGGTGGTTGTAGTTGTGGTAGTTGTGGTGGTGGTTGTGGTGGTGGTTGTGGTTGTAGTTGTGGTAGTTGTGGTGGTGGTTGTGGTGGTGGTTGTGGTGGTGGTTGTGGTGGTGATGGTTGTGGTGGTTGTAATTGTGGTGGTTGTAGTTGTGGTGGTGGTTGTGGTGGTTGTGGTGTTTGTGGTGGTTGTGGTGTTTGTGGTGGTTGTGGTGGTTGTGCTGGTTGTGGTGGTGGTTGTGGTAGTTGTGGTGGTGGTTGTGGTGGTGGTTGTGGTGGTGGTTGTTGTGGTTGTAGTTGTGGTAGTTGTGGTGGTGGTTGTGATGGTGGTTGTGGTGGTTGTAGTGGTGGTTGTGGTGGTGATGGTTGTGGTGGTTGTAGTTGTGGTGGTTGTAGTTGTGGTAGTTGTGGTGGGGGTTGTGGTGGTGGTTGTGGTGGTGGTTGTGGTGGTGGTTGTGGTGGTGGTTGTGGTGGTTGTTGTGGTGGTGGTGGTTGTGCTGGTTGTAGTTGTGGTGGTGGTTCTGGTGGTGGTTGTAGTTGTGGTAGTTGTGGTGGTGGTTGTGGTGGTTGTAGTTGTTGTAGTTGTGGTGATGGTTGTGGTGGTGGTTGTGGTGGTGATGGTTGTGGTTGTGGTGGTGGTTGTGGTGGTTGTAGTAGTGGTGGTGGTTGTGGTGGTGGTTGTAGTGCTGGTTGTGGTGGTTGTGGTGGTGGTTGTTGTGGTGGTGGTTGTGCTGGTTGTGGTGATGGTTGTGGTGGTGGTTGTGGTGGTTGTAGTTGTTGTAGTTGTGGTGATGGTTGTGGTGGTGGTTGTGGTGGTGATGGTTGTGGTGGTGGTGGTTGTAGTAGTGGTGGTGGTTGTTGTGGTGGTTGTGGTGGTGGTGGTTGTGCTGGTTGTGGTGGTGGTGGTTGTGCTGGTTGTGGTGATGGTTGTGGTGATGGTTGTGGTGGTGGTGATGGTTGTGGTGGTTGTGGTGGTGATGGTTGTGGTGATGGTTGTCGTGGTGGTTGTGCTGGTTGTGGTGGTGGTGGTGATGGTTGTGGTGTTGGTTGTGGTGGTTGTGGTTGTGCTGGTTGTGGTTGTGGTGATGGTTGTGGTGGTGATGGTTGTGGTGGTGGTTGTGGTGGTGGTTGTGGTGATGGTGGTGGTGATGGTTGTGGCTGGTTGTGGTGGTGGTGGTTGTGGTGATGGTTGTGGTGGTGGTTGTGCTGGTTGTGGTGATGGTTGTGGTGGTGGTGATGGTAGTTGTGGTTGTGGTGGTTGTGCTGGTTGTGGTGGTTGTGGTGGTGATGGCTGTGGTGGTGGTGGTTGTGCTGGTTGTGGTGGTGGTTGTAGTAGTTGTGATGGTAGTTGTGGTTGTGGTGGTGCTGGTTGTGGTCGTGGTGGTTGTGCTGGTTGTGATGGTTGTGGTGGTGGTAGTTATGGTTGTGGTGGTGGTTGTGCTGGTTGTGATGATGGTTGCGGTGGTGGTGGTGATGGTATTGGTGGTTGTAGTTGTGGTGGTTGTGGTGGTTGTAGTTGTGGTGGTTGTGGCACCTGAATCCGTAGTTGAGGGCTTCCTCTGCTGTCACCACGCCGATGTCCACCAGACGATTCTTCCAGATACGATTACTCGTGAGCATCTGCACCACACACAACCACACAACCAGTCACAACCACACACAACCACACAACCACACAACCACACACAACCACACAACCACACACAACCACACAACCAGTCAACCACACACAACCACAGGCAACCACACACAACCACACACAACCACACAAACAGTCACAACCAGTCAACCACTCACAACCACACACAACCACACAACCACACACAACCACACAACCAGTCAACCACACACAACCACACAACCACACACAACCACTCACAACCAGGCAACCACTCACAACCAGTCAACCACTCACAACCACTCACAACCAGTCAACCAGTCAACCACTCACAACCACTCACAACCAGTCAACCACTCACAACCAGTCAACCACTCACAACCAGGCAACCACTCACAACCAGGCAACCACTCACAACCACTCACAACCAGTCAACCACTCACAACCAGTCAACCACTCACAACCAGGCAACCACTCACAACCAGGCAACCACTCACAACCAGTCAACCACTCACAACCACTCACAACCAGTCAACCACTCACAACCACTCACAACCAGTCAACCACTCACAACCAGTCAACCACTCACAACCACTCACAACCAGTCAACCACTCACAACCACTCACAACCAGTCAACCACTCACAACCAGTCAACCACTCACAACCAGTCAACCACTCACAACCACTCACAACCAGTCAACCACTCACAACCACTCACAACCAGTCAACCACTCACAACCACTCACAACCAGTCAACCACTCACAACCAGTCAACCACTCACAACCAGGCAACCACTCACAACCAGGCAACCACTCACAACCAGTCAACCACTCACAACCACTCACAACCAGTCAACCACTCACAACCACTCACAACCAGTCAACCACTCACAACCACTCACAACCAGTCAACCACTCACAACCAGTCAACCACTCACAACCAGTCAACCACTCACAACCACTCACAACCAGTCAACCACTCACAACCACTCACAACCAGTCAACCACTCACAACCAGTCAACCACTCACAACCAGTCAACCACTCACAACCACTCACAACCAGTCAACCACTCACAACCACTCACAACCAGTCAACCACTCACAACCACTAACAACCAGTCAACCACTCACAACCAGTCAACCACTCACAACCAGTCAACCACTCACAACCAGTCAACCACTCACAACCAGTCAACCACTCACAACCAGTCAACCACTCACAACCACTCACAACCACTCACAACCAGTCAACCACTCACAACCAGTCAACCAGTCAACCACTCACAACCAGTCAACCACTCACAACCAGTCAACCACTCACAACCAGTCAACCACTCACAACCAGTCACAACCAGTCACAACCAGTCAACCAGTCAACCACTCACAACCAGTCAACCACTCACAACCAGTCAACCACTCACAACCACTCACAACCAGTCAACCACTCACAACCACTCACAACCAGTCAACCACTCACAACCACTCACAACCAGTCAACCACTCACAACCAGTCAACCACTCACAACCAGTCAACCACTCACAACCAGTCAACCACTCACAACCAGTCAACCACTCACAACCAGTCACAACCAGTCAACCACTCACAACCAGTCAACCACTCACAACCAGTCAACCACTCACAACCACTCACAACCACTCACAACCAGGCAACCACTCACAACCAGTCAACCACTCACAACCAGTCAACCACTCACAACCACTCACAACCAGTCAACCACTCACAACCAGTCAACCACTCACAACCACTCACAACCAGTCAACCACTCACAACCACTCACAACCAGTCAACCACTCACAACCAGTCAACCACTCACAACCAGTCAACCACTCACAACCACTCACAACCAGTCAACCACTCACAACCACTCACAACCAGTCAACCACTCACAACCACTCACAACCAGTCAACCACTCACAACCAGTCAACCACTCACAACCAGGCAACCACTCACAACCAGGCAACCACTCACAACCAGTCAACCACTCACAACCACTCACAACCAGTCAACCACTCACAACCACTCACAACCAGTCAACCACTCACAACCACTCACAACCAGTCAACCACTCACAACCAGTCAACCACTCACAACCAGTCAACCACTCACAACCACTCACAACCAGTCAACCACTCACAACCACTCACAACCAGTCAACCACTCACAACCAGTCAACCACTCACAACCAGTCAACCACTCACAACCACTCACAACCAGTCAACCACTCACAACCACTCACAACCAGTCAACCACTCACAACCACTAACAACCAGTCAACCACTCACAACCAGTCAACCACTCACAACCAGTCAACCACTCACAACCAGTCAACCACTCACAACCAGTCAACCACTCACAACCAGTCAACCACTCACAACCACTCACAACCACTCACAACCAGTCAACCACTCACAACCAGTCAACCAGTCAACCACTCACAACCAGTCAACCACTCACAACCAGTCAACCACTCACAACCAGTCAACCACTCACAACCAGTCACAACCAGTCACAACCACTCACAACCAGTCACAACCAGTCACAACCAGTCAACCACTCACAACCAGTCAACCACTCACAACCACTCACAACCAGTCAACCACTCACAACCACTCACAACCAGTCAACCACTCACAACCACTCACAACCAGTCAACCACTCACAACCACTCACAACCAGTCAACCACTCACAACCAGTCAACCACTCACAACCAGTCAACCACTCACAACCAGTCAACCACTCACAACCAGTCAACCACTCACAACCAGTCAACCACTCACAACCACTCACAACCAGTCAACCACTCACAACCAGTCAACCACTCACAACCAGTCAACCACTCACAACCACTCACAACCACTCACAACCACTCACAACCAGTCAACCACTCACAACCACTCACAACCAGTCAACCACTCACAACCAGTCAACCACTCACAACCACTCACAACCACTCACAACCAGTCAACCAGTCAACCACTCACAACCAGTCAACCACTCACAACCAGTCAACCACTCACAACCAGTCAACCACTCACAACCACTCACAACCAGTCAACCACTCACAACCAGTCAACCAGTCACAACCAGTCAACCACTCACAACCACTCACAACCAGTCAACCACTCACAACCAGTCAACCACTCACAACCAGTCAACCACTCACAACCACTCACAACCAGTCAACCACTCACAACCACTCACAACCAGTCAACCACTCACAACCAATCACAACCACTCACAACCAGTCAACCACTCACAACC
This sequence comes from Petromyzon marinus, assembly GCF_048934315.1. NCBI lineage: Eukaryota > Metazoa > Chordata > Hyperoartia > Petromyzontiformes > Petromyzontidae > Petromyzon > Petromyzon marinus. The sequence continues at coordinate 839,111 of NW_027422629.1, forward strand.
AGTCAACCACTCACAACCACTCACAACCAGTCAACCACTCACAACCAGTCAACCACTCACAACCAGTCAACCAGTCACAACCACTCACAACCAGTCAACCACTCACAACCAGTCAACCACTCACAACCAGTCAACCAGTCAACCAATCACAACCAGTCAACCACTCACAACCAGTCAACCACTCACAACCAGTCAACCACTCACAACCACTCACAACCAGTCAACCACTCACAACCAGTCAACCACTCACAACCAGTCAACCACTCACAACCACTCACAACCAGTCACAACCACTCACAACCAGTCAACCACTCACAACCAGTCACAACCAGTCACAACCACTCACAACCAGTCAACCAGTCAACCAATCACAACCAGTCAACCACTCACAACCACTCACAACCAGTCAACCACTCACAACCAGTCAACCACACACAACAAGGAGGTGGTGGTGGTGAGGTGGTGGTGGTGAGGAGGTGATGGTGGTGGTGAGGAGGTGGTGGTGAGGGGATGATGGTGGTGGTGAGGAGGTGATGGTGGTGGTGAGGAGGGGATGGTGGTGGTGAGGAGGTGGTGGTGAGGAGGTGGTGGTGAGGAGATGATGGTGGTGGTGAGGAGGTGATGGTGGTGGTGAGGAGGGGATGGTGGTGGTGAGGAGGTGATGGTGGTGGTGAGGAGGTGGTGGTGAGGTGGTGGTGAGGTGGTGGTGAGGAGGTGGTGGTGAGGAGGTGATGGTGGTAGGTTGGTGGTGGTGAGGAGGTGGTGGTGAGGAGGTGATGGTGGTGGTGAGGAGGTGATGGTGGTGGTGAGGAGGTGGTGGTGAGGAGGTAAAGGTGGTGAGGAGCTGGTGGTGAGGAGGTGGTGGTGAGGAGGTGATGATGGTGAGGAGCTGGTGGTGAGGAGGTGGTGGTGAGGAGGTGATGGTGGTGAGGAGGTGATGGTGGTGAGGAGGTAAAGGTGGTGAGGAGCTGGTGGTGAGGAGGTGATGGTGGTAGGTTGGTGGTGGTGAGGAGGTGGTGGTGAGGAGGTGATGGTGGTGAGGGGGTGATGGTGGTGAGGAGGTGGTGGTGGTGAGGAGGTAAAGGTGGTGAGGAGCTGGTGGTGAGGAGGTGTCACCTCTTCCAGCTCGTCGATACGAATGGAGAAGTTCTTTATGAACTCGTAGATGTCATCCATGAGACCCAGGGGCATGTCCTGCAGCAGCAGCATCATCAGTATCATCATCATCATGAACATCATCATGAACATCATCAGTAGCATCATCATCAGCATCATCATCAGCATCATCATCATGAGCATCATCATCATCAGTATCATCAGTATCATCAGTATCATGAGCATCATCATGAGCATCATCATCAGCATCATCATCATCAGCATCATCATCATCAGCATCATCATGAGCATCAGTATCATCAGTATCATCAGCATCATGAGCATCATCATGAGCATCATCATGAGCATCATCATGAGCATCATCATCAGCATCATCATCAGCATCATCATGAGCATCACCATCATCAGTATCATCAGTATCATCATCATCATGAGCATCATCATCAGCATCATCATGAGCATCACCATCATCAGTATCATCAGTATCATCATCATCATGAGCATCATCATGAGCATCATCATCAGCATCATCATCAGCATCATCATGAGCATCATCATCAGCATCACCATCATCAGTATCATCATCATCATGAGCATCATCAGCATCATCATGAGCATCATCAGCATCACCATCATCATCAGCAGCAGCATCATCAGTATCATCATCATCATGAGCATCATCATGAGCATCATCATCATCAGCAGCATCATCATCAGCATCACCATCATCATCAGCAGCAGCATCATTATCATCATCAGCATCACCATAATCATCAACAGCAGCAGCATCATCATCATCAGCAGCAGCATCATCATCATCAGCAGCATCATCATCATAATCATCATCAGCAGCATCATCATAATTATCATCATCAGCAGCATCATCATAATCATCATCATCAGCATAATCATCATCATGAGCATCATCATCATCAGAAGGAGGAGGAGGTGGAGGATGAGGAGGGGGAGGAGGGGGAGGAGGTGGAGGAGCAGGGGGAGGAGGAGGAGGTGGAGGAGGAGGAAGGGGAGGAGGGGGAGGAAGAGGAGGAGGGGGAGGAGGTGGAGGAGGGAGGAGGAGGTGGAGGAGGAGGTGGTGGTGGAGGAGGAGGTGGAGGAGGAGGTGGAGGAGGTGGAGGAGGAGGTGGAGGAGGAGGTGTGGAGGAGGTGAATCAGTCACCTGGTGGACACCTCCGGGTCTGATGTAGGCTGCGTGCATTCTGGCTCCGGAAACTCGCTCATAAAACTCAAACATCTAGAGACACAGAGACAGTCACAGAGACACAGAGACAAAGAGAGAGTCAGAGACACAGAGAGAGACGGTTACAGAGACACAGAGACAGAGAGAGACATAGTTAGAGACAGACAGAGTTAGAGAGAGACAGAGACACAGAGGGACAGAGTTAGAGAGAGACAGAGACACAGAGACAGTCACAGAGACACAGAGACAGAGAGAGAGTCAGACAGACAGAGAGAGACAGAGAGAGACATAGTTAGAGAGAGACAGAGACAGAGAGAGACAGAGAGAGACAGAGTTAGAGAGAGACAGAGTCACAGAGACAGTCACAGAGACACAGAGACAAAGAGAGTCAGAGACACAGAGAGAGACAGAGAGAGACATAGTTAGAGAGAGACAGAGACAGAGAGAGACATAGTTAGAGAGAGACAGAGACAGAGAGAGACAGAGTTAGAGAGAGACAGAGACACAGAGAGACAGAGTTAGAGAGAGACAGAGACACAGAGACAGTCACAGAGACAGTTACAGAGACACAGAGACAAAGAGAGTCAGAGACACAGAGAGAGACAGAGTTAGAGAGAGAAAGAGACACAGAGACAGTCACAGAGAGACAGAGAGACACAGAGAGAGACAGAGTTACAGAGAGACAGACAGTCACAGAGACACAGAGAGAGACAGAGACACAGAGACACAGAGAGACACAGAGAGAGACAGAGAGAGACAGAGAGAGACAGAGAGAGACACAGAGACACAGAGAGAGACAGAGAGACAGAGTTAGAGAGACACAGAGACACAGACAGTCACAGAGACACAGAGAGAGACAGAGACACAGAGACACAGAGATACAGTCACAGAAAGACAGAGAGAGACAGAGTTAGAGAGAGACAGAGACACAGAGAGACAGTTACAGAGAGACAGAGTTACAGAGACAGAGAGACACAGAGTTAGAGAGAGACAGAGAGACAGTCACAGAGAGAGATAGAGACACAGAGACACAGAGAGACAGAGAGACAGAGTTAGAGAGAGACAGAGACACAGTGAGACAGAGACACAGAGAGATACACACGGGGTGAGTCACAGTGACAGTCACAGAGACACAGAGATAGACAGAGAGAGACAGAGTTAGAGAGAGACAGAGACACAGTTACAGAGAGACAGCGTTACAGAGACAGAGAGACAGTCACAGAGAGAGACAGAGAGAGACAGAGTTAGAGAGAGACAGAGACACAGTTACAGAGAGACAGCGTTACAGAGACAGAGAGACAGTCACAGAGAGAGACAGAGAGAGACAGAGTTAGAGAGAGACAGAGACAGTCACAGAGAGACACAGACGGGGTGAGACACGGAGACAGTCACAGAGACACAGAGACAGACACAGAGAGAGACAGAGTTAGAGAGAGACAGAGAGAGACAGTCACAGAGAGACAGTTACAGAGAGACACGGAGACAGTCACAGAGAGACACAGAGACACAGAGAGAGACAGAGTTAGAGAGAGACAGAGACACAGAGACACACAGAGACAGACAGAGTTAGAGAGAGACAGAGACAGTCACAGAGAGACACAGACGGGATGAGACACGGAGACAGTCACAGAGCAACACAGAGACAGTCACAGACACAGAGAGAGACAGAGAGAGACAGAGACACAGAGCGATACACAGAGAGAGACAGAGTTAGAGAGACACAGAGAGACAGAGACACAGAGAAACACACACGGGGTGAGACACAGAGACAGTCACAGAGACAGTCACAGAGACAGTCACAGAGACACAGAGAGACACGGAGACAGTCACAGAGAGACACAGAGACAGTCACAGAGAGACAGAGAGACACAGAGAGAGACAGAGAGACACAGAGAGATACACACGGGGTGAGACACGGAGACACGTATCGGTTGTGGCTGTACATCATCATCGTCGTCGTCACGGTGACCGTACATCATCATCGTCGTCGTCACGGTGACCGTACATCATCATCGTCACGGTGACCATACATCATCATAGTCGTCGTCACGGTGACTGTACGTCATCGTCACGGTGACCGTACATCATCATCGTCATGGTGACCGTACATCATCATCGTCGTCATGGTGACCGTACATCATCATCGTCGTCGCCACGGTGACTGTACGTCGTCGTCACGGTGACCGTACATCATCATCGTCGTCGTCACGGTGACCATACATCATCATCGTCGTCGTCACGGTGACCATACATCATCATCGTCATCGCCACGGTGACCGTACATCATCATCGTCGTCGTCACGGTGACCATACATCATCATCGTCGTCGCCACGGTGACTGTACGTCGTCGTCACGGTGACCGTACATCATCATCGTCGTCGTCACGGTGACCGTACACCATCATCGTCGTCGTCACGGTGACCGTACATCATCATCGTCGTCGTCACGGTGACCGTACATCATCATCGTCGTCGCCACGGTGACCGTACATCATCATCGTCACGGTGACCGTACATCATCGTCGTCACGGTGACCGTACATCATCATCGTTGTCGTCACGGTGACCGTACATCATCATCGTCGTCGCCACGGTGACTGTACGTCGTCGTCACGGTGACCGTACATCATCGTCGTCGTCATGGTGACCATACATCATCGTCATGGTGACCGTACATCATCGTCACGGTGACCGTACATCATCGTCACGGTGACCGTACACCATCATCGTCGTCACGGTGACCGTACATCATCATCGTCGTTGTCACGGTGACCATAAATCATCGCCGTCGCCACGGTGACCGTACATCATCACCGTCGTCGTCACGGTGACCGTACACCATCATTGTCGTCACGGTGACCGTACATCATCATCGTCGTCATCACGGTGACTGTACGTCGTCGTCACGGTGACCGTACATCATCATCGTCGTCGTCACGGTGACCGAACATCATCATCGTCACGGTGACCGTACATCATCATCGTCACGGTGACCATACATCATCATCGTCGTTGTCACGGTGACCGTACACCATCATCGTCGTTGTCACGGTGACCATACATCGTCGTCGTCACGGTGACCGTACACCATCACCGTCGTCGTCACGGTGACCGTGTCCGCCCCCCCCCCCACCGCCCGACCCCCGTCACCTTCTCGCGCTCCTCGAACATCCAGAAGAAGGGGGTGAGGGCACCCACGTCCAGTGCGTGGGTGGTGAGCGCCATCACGTGGTTCGCCACACGTGTCATCTCGGCAAACAGCACTGCGGGGGACCAGGGGGATCAGGGGGGGATCAGGGGGGTACCAGGGGGGATCAGGGGGGGATCAGGGGGTACCAGGGGGTACCAGGGGGACCAGGGGGGGATCAGGGGGGTACCAGGGGGGATCAGGGGGATCAGGGGGGTCAGGGGGACCAGGGGGGTACCAGGGGGGGCCATGGGGGACCAGGGGGATCAGGGGGTACAAGGGGGTACCAGGGGGGTACCAGGGGGGTACCAGGGGGGATCAGGGGGATCAGGGGGGTCAGGGGGACCAGGGGGGTACCAGGGGGGGCCATGGGGGACCAGGGGGATCAGGGGGTACCAGGGGGACCAGGGGGATCAGGGGGGTAACCAGGGGGGTACCAGAGGGGTACCAGGGGGACCAGGGGGATCAGGGGGGTAACCAGGGGGGTACCAGAGGGGTACCAGGGGGACCAGGGGGGTACCAGGGGGGTACCAGGGGGTACCAGGGGGGTACCAGGAGGACCAGGGGGGTACCAGGGGGGGACCAGGGGGGGACCAGGGGGATCAGGGGGTACCAGGGGGACCAGGGGGGTACCAGGGGGGTACCAGGGGGGTACCAGGGGGGTACCAGGGGGGTACCAGGGGGGTACCAGGGGGTACCAGGGGGGTACCAGGGGGTGCCAGGGGGGGACCAGGGGGGTACCAGGGGGGACCAGGGGGTACCAGGGGGGTACCAGGGGGGTACCAGGGGGGTACCAGGGGGGTACCAGGGGGGGACCAGGGGGTACCAGGGGGATCAGGGGGACCAGGGGTACCAGGGGGGACCAGGGGGGTACCAGGGGAGGATCAGGGGGGTACCAGGGGGGTACCAGGGGTACCAGGGGGTACCAGGGGGGTACCAGGGGGGTACCAGGGGGGTACCAGGGGGTACCAGGGGGGTACCAGGGGGGTACCAGGGGGTACCAGGGGGGTACCAGGGGGTACCAGGGGGGTACCAGGGGGGTACCAGGGGGTACCAGGGGGGTACCAGGGGGTGCCAGGGGGGGACCAGGGGGGTACCAGGGGGGACCAGGGGGTACCAGGGGAGTACCAGGGGGTACCAGGGGGGTACCAGGGGGTGCCAGGGGGGGACCAGGGGGGTACCAGGGGGGACCAGGGGGTACCAGGGGGTACCAGGGGGGACCAGAGGGGTACCAGGGGGTACCAGGGGGGACCAGAGGGGTACCAGGGGGTACCAGGGGGGACCAGAGGGGTACGTGGTTAGCAGTCATCTCGGCAAACAGCACTGCGGGGGTACATGCTACACGCTACACGTTACATGCTACATGTTACACGCTAGGTGCTACGTGCTACACTAGGTGCTACACGCAACACGCTACGCGCTGGGTGCTAGGTGCTAGGCGCTGGGCGCTGGGTGCTAGGTGCAGGGCGCTGGGTGCTAGGTGCTAGGCGCTAGGTGCTAGGTGCTGGGTGCTAGGTGCTGGGTGCTAAGTGCTAGGTGCTAAGTGCTAGGTGCTGGGTGCTAGGTGCAGGGCGCTCGGTGCTAGGTGCTAGGCGCTGGGTGCTAGGTGCTAGGTGCTGGGTGCTAGGTGCTGGGTGCTAGGCGCTAGGCGCTGGGTGCTGGGTGCTAGGTGCTGGGTGCTAGGTGCTGGGTGCTAGGCGCTAGGCGCTAGGCGCTGGGTGCTAGGTGCTGGGTGCTAGGTGCTGGGTGCTAGGTGCTGGGTGCTAGGTGCTGGGTGCTGGGTGCTAGGCGCTAGGCGCTAGGCGCTGGGCGCTAGGTGCTAGGTGCTGGGTGCTAGGTGCTAGGCGCTAGGTGCTAGGTGCTGGGTGCTAGGTGCTGGGTGCTGGGTGCTGGGTGCTAGGTGCTGGGTGCTAGGTGCTGGGTGCTAGGTGCTGGGTGCTAGGTGCTAGGTGCTGGGTGCTAGGTGCTGGGTGCTAGGTGCTGGGTGCTAGGTGCTGGGTGCTAGGTGCTAGGTGCTGGGTGCTAGGTGCTGGGTGCTAGGTGCTAGGTGCTGGGTGCTGGGTGCTAGGTGCTGGGTGCTAGGTGCTAGGTGCTGGGTGCTAGGTGCTGGGTGCTAGGTGCTGGGTGCTAGGTGCTAGGTGCTGGGTGCTAGGTGCTAGGTGCAGGGTGCTGGGTGCTAGGTGCTAGGTGCAGGGTGCTAGGTGCTAGGTGCTAGGTGCTGGGTGCTGGGTGCTAGGTGCTAGGTGCAGGGTGCTGGGTGCTAGGTGCTAGGTGCAGGGTGCTGGGTGCTAGGTGCTGGGTGCTAGGTGCTAGGTGCTGGGTGCTAGGTGCTAGGTGCAGGGTGCTGGGTGCTAGGTGCTAGGTGCAGGGTGCTAGGTGCTAGGTGCTGGGTGCTGGGTGCTAGGTGCTAGGTGCAGGGTGCTGGGTGCTAGGTGCTAGGTGCAGGGTGCTGGGTGCTAGGTGCTGGGTGCTGGGTGCTAGGTGCAGGGCGCTGGGTGCTAGGTGCTAGGCGCTAGGTGCTAGGTGCTGGGTGCTAGGTGCTGGGTGCTAAGTGCTAAGTGCTAGGTGCTAAGTGCTAGGTGCTGGGTGCTAGGTGCAGGGCGCTGGGTGCTAGGTGCTAGGCGCTGGGTGCTAGGTGCTAGGTGCTGGGTGCTAGGTGCTAGGTGCTAGGTGCTGGGTGCTAAGTGCTAAGTGCTAGGTGCTAAGTGCTAGGTGCTGGGTGCTAGGTGCAGGGCGCTGGGTGCTAGGTGCTAGGCGCTGGGTGCTAGGTGCTAGGTGCTGGGTGCTAGGTGCTGGGTGCTAGGCGCTAGGCGCTAGGTGCTGGGCGCTAGGTGCTAGGTGCTGGGTGCTAGGTGCTGGGCGCTAGGTGCTAGGTGCTGGGTGCTGGGTGCTAGGTGCTGGGTGCTAGGCGCTAGGCGCTAGGTGCTGGGCGCTAGGTGCTAGGTGCTGGGTGCTGGGTGCTAGGTGCTGGGTGCTAGGTGCTGGGCGCTAGGTGCTAGGTGCTGGGTGCTAGGTGCTGGGTGCTAGGTGCTAGGTGCTGGGTGCTAGGTGCTGGGTGCTAGGTGCTGGGTGCTAGGCGCTGGGTGCTAGGTGCTGGGTGCTAGGTGCTGGGTGCTAGGTGCTGGGTGCTAGGTGCTGGGTGCTAGGTGCTGGGTGCTGGGTGCTAGGCGCTAGGCGCTAGGCGCTGGGCGCTAGGTGCTAGGTGCTGGGTGCTAGGTGCTAGGTGCTAGGCGCTAGGTGCTAGGTGCTGGGTGCTAGGTGCTGGGTGCTAGGTGCTAGGTGCTGGGTGCTAGGTGCTGGGTGCTAGGTGCTGGGTGCTGGGTGCTAGGTGCTAGGTGCTGGGTGCTAGGTGCTGGGTGCTGGGTGCTGGGTGCTAGGTGCTGGGTGCTAGGTGCTAGGTGCTGGGTGCTAGGTGCTAGGTGCAGGGTGCTGGGTGCTAGGTGCTGGGTGCTAGGCGCTAGGTGCTGGGTGCTGGGTGCTAGGTGCTGGGTGCTAGGCGCTAGGTGCTAGGTGCTGGGTGCTAGGTGCTAGGTGCTGGGTGCTAGGTGCTGGGTGCTGGGTGCTGGGTGCTAGGTGCTAAGTGCTAGGTGCTAGGTGCTGGGTGCTGGGTGCTGGGTGCTAGGTGCTAAGTGCTAAGTGCTAGGTGCTAAGTGCTAGGTGCTAGGCGCTAGGTGCTAGGTGCTGGGTGCTAGGTGCTAGGTGCTGGGCGCTAGGCGCTAGGCGCTAGGTGCTAGGTGCTGGGTGCTAGGTGCTAGGTGCTGGGTGCTAGGTGCTGGGTGCTGGGTGCTAGGTGCTAAGTGCTAGGTGCTAGGTGCTAGGTGCTGGGTGCTAGGTGCTGGGTGCTAGGCGCTAGGCGCTAGGTGCTAGGTGCTGGGTGCTAGGTGCTAGGTGCTGGGTGCTAGGTGCTACACGCTGGGTGCTAGGTGCTAGGTGCTGAGTGCTAGGTGCTGGGTGCTAGGCGCTAGGCGCTAGGTGCTGGGTGCTAGGTGCTGGGTGCTAGGTGCTGGGTGCTGGGTGCTAGGTGCTGGGTGCTAGGTGCTAGGTGCTGGGTGCTAGGTGCTGGGTGCTGGGTGCTAGGTGCTAAGTGCTAGGTGCTAGGTGCTGGGTGCTAGGTGCTGGGTGCTGGGTGCTGGGTGCTAGGTGCTAGGTGCTGGGTGTTAGGCGCTAGGTGCTAGGTGCTAGGTGCTGGGTGCTAGGTGCTGGGTGTTAGGCGCTAGGCGCTAGGCGCTAGGTGCTGGGTGCTAGGTGCTAGGTGCTGGGTGCTGGGTGCTGGGTGCTGGGTGCTAGGTGCTAAGTGCTAGGTGCTAGGTGCTAGGTGCTGGGTGCTAGGTGCTGGGTGCTAGGCGCTAGGCGCTAGGTGCTGGGTGCTAGGTGCTGGGTGCTGGGTGCTGGGTGCTAGGTGCTAAGTGCTAGGTGCTGGGTGCTAGGTGCTGGGTGCTAGGTGCTAGGTGCTGGGTGCTAGGTGCTAGGTGCTGGGTGCTAGGTGCTGGGTGCTAGGTGCTAGGTGCTAAGTGCTAGGTGCTAGGTGCTAGGTGCTGGGTGCTAGGTGCTAGGTGCTGGGTGCTGGGTGCTAGGTGCTGGGTGCTAGGTGCTAGGTGCTGGGTGCTAGGTGCTGGGTGCTGGGTGCTAGGTGCTAAGTGCTAGGTGCTAGGTGCTGGGTGCTAGGTGCTGGGTGCTAGGCGCTAGGCGCTAGGTGCTAGGTGCTGGGTGCTAGGTGCTAGGTGCTGGGTGCTAGGTGCTGGGTGCTAGGTGTTACACGCTGGGTGCTAGGTGCTAGGTGCTGGGTGCTGGGTGCTAGGTGCTGGGTGCTAGGCGCTAGGTGCTAGGTGCTGGGTGCTAGGTGCTAGGTGCTGGGTGCTGGGTGCTAGGTGCTGGGTGCTGGGTGCTAGGTGCTAGGTGCTAAGTGCTAGGTGCTAGGTGCTGGGTGCTAGGTGCTAGGCGCTAGGCGCTAGGTGCTGGGTGCTAGGTGCTGGGTGCTGGGTGCTAGGTGCTGGGTGCTAGGTGCTAGGTGCTAGGTGCTGGGTGCTAGGTGCTGGGTGCTGAGTGCTAGGTGCTAAGTGCTAGGTGCTAGGTGCTGGGTGCTAGGCGCTAGGCGCTGGGTGCTAGGTGCTGGGTGCTGGGTACTAGGTGCTAGGTGCTAGGTGCTGGGTGCTAGGTGCTAGGTGCTAGGTGCTGGGTGCTAGGTGCTAGGTGCTAGGTGCTGGGTGCTGGGTGCTAGGTGCTGGGTGCTAGGTGCTGGGTGCTAGGTGCTGGGTGCTAGGTGCTAGGTGCTAGGTGCTGGGTGCTAGGTGCTAGGTGCTGGGTGCTAGGTGCTGGGTGCTAGGTGCTAGGTGCTGGGTGCTAGGTGCTGGGTGCTGGGTGCTGGGTGCTAGGTGCTGGGTGCTGGGTGCTAGGTGCTGGGTGCTAGGTGCTAGGTGCTGGGTGCTGGGTGCTAGGTGCTAGGTGCTGGGTGCTAGGTGCTGGGTGCTAGGTGCTGGGTGCTAGGTGCTAGGTGCTGGGTGCTAGGTGCTGGGTGCTAGGTGCTAGGTGCTGGGTGCTAGGTACTGGGTGCTAGGTGCTGGGTGCTAGGTGCTGGGTGCTAGGCGCTAGGCGCTAGGTGCTGGGTGCTAGGTGCTAGGTGCTGGGTGCTAGGTGCTGGGTGCTAGGTGTTACACGCTGGGTGCTAGGTGCTAGGTGCTGGGTGCTGGGTGCTAGGTGCTGGGTGCTAGGCGCTAGGCGCTAGGTGCTAGGTGCTGGGTGCTAGGTGCTAGGTGCTGGGTGCTAGGTGCTGGGTGCTGGGTGCTAGGTGCTAGGTGCTAAGTGCTAGGTGCTAGGTGCTGGGTGCTAGGTGCTGGGTGCTAGGCGCTAGGCGCTAGGTGCTGGGTGCTGGGTGCTAGGTGCTGGGTGCTAGGTGCTAAGTGCTAGGTGCTAGGTGCTGGGTGCTGGGTGCTAGGTGCTGGGTGCTAGGTGCTGGGTGCTGGGTGCTGGGTGCTAGGTGCTAGGTGCTAAGTGCTAGGTGCTAAGTGCTAGGTGCTGGGTGCTAGGCGCTACGCGCTACGCGCTAGGTGCTAGGTGCTAGGTGCTGGGTGCTAGGTGCTAGGTGCTGGGTGCTAGGTGCTGGGTGCTGGGTGCTGGGTGCTAGGTGCTAGGTGCTAAGTGCTAGGTGCTGGGTGCTAGGCGCTAGGCGCTAGGTGCTAGGCGCTGGGTGCTAGGTGCTGGGTGCTAGGTGCTGGGTGCTGGGTGCTAGGTGCTAGGTGCTGGGTGCTAGGTGCTGGGTGCTGGGTGCTAGGTGCTGGGTGCTAGGTGCTAGGTGCTGGGTGCTAGGTGCTGGGTGCTAGGTGCTGGGTGCTAGGTGCTAGGTGCTGGGTGCTAGGTGCTGGGTGCTACGTGCTGGGTGCTACGTGCTAAGTGCTAGGTGCTAGGTGCTGGGTGCTGGGTGCTAGGTGCTGGGTGTTACACGCTGGGTGCTAGGTGCTAGGTGCTGGGTGCTAGGTGCAGGGTGCTGGGTGCTAGGTGCAGGGTGCTGGGTGCTAGGTGCTAGGTGCTGGGTGCTAGGTGCTGGGTGTTACACGCTGGGTGCTAGGTGCAGGGTGCTGGGTGCTAGGTGCAGGGTGCTGGGTGCTAGGTGCTAGGTGCTGGGTGCTGGGTGCTGGGTACTAGGTGCTGGGTGCTGGGTGCTAGGTGCTAGGTGCTGGGTGCTAGGTGCTGGGTGCTGGGTGCTAGGTGCTGGGTGCTAGGTGCTAGGTGCTGGGTGCTAGGTGCTGGGTGCTAGGTGCTGGGTGCTAGGTGCTAGGTGCTGGGTGCTAGGTGCTGGGTGCTACGTGCTGGGTGCTACGTGCTAAGTGCTAGGTGCTAGGTGCTGGGTGCTGGGTGCTAGGTGCTGGGTGTTACACGCTGGGTGCTAGGTGCTAGGTGCTGGGTGCTAGGTGCAGGGTGCTGGGTGCTAGGTGCAGGGTGCTGGGTGCTAGGTGCTAGGTGCTGGGTGCTAGGTGCTGGGTGTTACACGCTGGGTGCTAGGTGCAGGGTGCTGGGTGCTAGGTGCAGGGTGCTGGGTGCTGGGTGCTGGGTGCTAGGTGCTGGGTGCTAGGTGCTAGGTGCTGGGTGCTAGGTGCTGGGTGTTACACGCTGGGTGCTAGGTGCAGGGTGCTGGGTGCTAGGTGCAGGGTGCTGGGTGCTAGGTGCTAGGTGCTGGGTGCTGGGTGCTGGGTACTAGGTGCTGGGTGCTGGGTGCTAGGTGCTAGGTGCTGGGTGCTAGGTGCTGGGTGCTGGGTGCTAGGTGCTGGGTGCTAGGTGCTAGGTGCTGGGTGCTAGGTGCTGGGTGCTAGGTGCTGGGTGCTAGGTGCTAGGTGCTGGGTGCTAGGTGCTGGGTGCTACGTGCTGGGTGCTACGTGCTAAGTGCTAGGTGCTAGGTGCTGGGTGCTGGGTGCTAGGTGCTGGGTGTTACACGCTGGGTGCTAGGTGCTAGGTGCTGGGTGCTAGGTGCAGGGTGCTGGGTGCTAGGTGCAGGGTGCTGGGTGCTAGGTGCTAGGTGCTGGGTGCTAGGTGCTGGGTGCTAGGTGCTGGGTGTTACACGCTGGGTGCTAGGTGCAGGGTGCTGGGTGCTAGGTGCAGGGTGCTGGGTGCTAGGTGCTAGGTGCTGGGTGCTGGGTGCTGGGTACTAGGTGCTGGGTGCTGGGTGCTAGGTGCTAGGTGCTGGGTGCTAGGTGCTGGGTGCTGGGTGCTAGGTGCTGGGTGCTAGGTGCTAGGTGCTGGGTGCTAGGTGCTGGGTGCTAGGTGCTGGGTGCTAGGTGCTAGGTGCTGGGTGCTAGGTGCTGGGTGCTACGTGCTGGGTGCTACGTGCTAAGTGCTAGGTGCTGGGTGCTGGGTGCTAGGTGCTGGGTGCTAGGTGCTGGGTGCTGGGTGCTGGGTGCTAGGTGCTGGGTGCTAGGTGCTGGGTGCTGGGTGCTAGGTGCTGGGTGCTGGGTGCTAGGTGCTAGGTGCTAGGTGCTGGGTGCTGGGTGCTGGGTGCTGGGTGCTGGGTGCTAGGTGCTGGGTGCTAGGTGCTGGGTGCTGGGTGCTGGGTGCTGGGTGCTGGGTGCTAGGTGCTAGGTGCTGGGTGCTGGGTGCTGGGTGCTGGGTGCTGGGTGCTGGGTGCTGGGTGCTGGGTGCTGGGTGCTGGGTGCTGGGTGCTGGGTGCTAGGTGCTAGGTGCAGGGTGCAGGGTGCTGGGTGCTGGGTGCTGGGTGCTGGGTGCTGGGTGCTGGGTGCTGGGTGCTGGGTGCTGGGTGCTGGGTGCTGGGTGCTGGGTGCTGGGTGCTGGGTGCTGGGTGCTGGGTGCTGGGTGCTGGGTGCTGGGTGCTGGGTGCTGGGTGCTGGGTGCTGGGTGCTGGGTGCTGGGTGCTGGGTGCTGGGTGCTGGGTGCTGGGTGCTGGGTGCTGGGTGCTGGGTGCTGGGTGCTGGGTGCTGGGTGCTGGGTGCTGGGTGCTGGGTGCTAGGTGCTGGGTGCTAGGTGCTAGGTGCTGGGTGCTAGGTGCTGGGTGCTAGGTGCTGGGTGCTAGGTGCTAGGTGCTGGGTGCTAGGTGCTGGGTGCTACGTGCTGGGTGCTACGTGCTAAGTGCTAGGTGCTAGGTGCTGGGTGCTGGGTGCTAGGTGCTGGGTGTTACACGCTGGGTGCTAGGTGCTAGGTGCTGGGTGCTAGGTGCAGGGTGCTGGGTGCTAGGTGCAGGGTGCTGGGTGCTAGGTGCTAGGTGCTGGGTGCTAGGTGCTGGGTGTTACACGCTGGGTGCTAGGTGCAGGGTGCTGGGTGCTAGGTGCAGGGTGCTGGGTGCTAGGTGCTAGGTGCTGGGTGCTGGGTGCTGGGTACTAGGTGCTGGGTGCTGGGTGCTAGGTGCTAGGTGCTGGGTGCTAGGTGCTGGGTGCTGGGTGCTAGGTGCTGGGTGCTAGGTGCTAGGTGCTGGGTGCTAGGTGCTGGGTGCTAGGTGCTGGGTGCTAGGTGCTAGGTGCTGGGTGCTAGGTGCTGGGTGCTACGTGCTGGGTGCTACGTGCTAAGTGCTAGGTGCTAGGTGCTGGGTGCTGGGTGCTAGGTGCTGGGTGTTACACGCTGGGTGCTAGGTGCTAGGTGCTGGGTGCTAGGTGCAGGGTGCTGGGTGCTAGGTGCAGGGTGCTGGGTGCTAGGTGCTAGGTGCTGGGTGCTAGGTGCTGGGTGTTACACGCTGGGTGCTAGGTGCAGGGTGCTGGGTGCTAGGTGCAGGGTGCTGGGTGCTGGGTGCTGGGTGCTAGGTGCTGGGTGCTAGGTGCTAGGTGCTGGGTGCTAGGTGCTGGGTGTTACACGCTGGGTGCTAGGTGCAGGGTGCTGGGTGCTAGGTGCAGGGTGCTGGGTGCTAGGTGCTAGGTGCTGGGTGCTGGGTGCTGGGTACTAGGTGCTGGGTGCTGGGTGCTAGGTGCTAGGTGCTGGGTGCTAGGTGCTGGGTGCTGGGTGCTAGGTGCTGGGTGCTAGGTGCTAGGTGCTGGGTGCTAGGTGCTGGGTGCTAGGTGCTGGGTGCTAGGTGCTAGGTGCTGGGTGCTAGGTGCTGGGTGCTACGTGCTGGGTGCTACGTGCTAAGTGCTAGGTGCTAGGTGCTGGGTGTTACACGCTGGGTGCTAGGTGCTAGGTGCTGGGTGCTAGGTGCAGGGTGCTGGGTGCTAGGTGCTAGGTGCTGGGTGCTAGGTGCTGGGTGCTAGGTGCTGGGTGTTACACGCTGGGTGCTAGGTGCAGGGTGCTGGGTGCTAGGTGCAGGGTGCTGGGTGCTAGGTGCTAGGTGCTGGGTGCTGGGTGCTGGGTACTAGGTGCTGGGTGCTGGGTGCTAGGTGCTAGGTGCTGGGTGCTAGGTGCTGGGTGCTGGGTGCTAGGTGCTGGGTGCTAGGTGCTAGGTGCTGGGTGCTAGGTGCTGGGTGCTAGGTGCTGGGTGCTAGGTGCTGGGTGCTAGGTGCTAGATGCTGGGTGCTAGGTGCTGGGTGCTACGTGCTGGGTGCTACGTGCTAAGTGCTGGGTGCTGGGTGCTGGGTGCTGGGTGCTGGGTGCTGGGTGCTGGGTGCTGGGTGCTGGGTGCTGGGTGCTGGGTGCTGGGTGCTGGGTGCTGGGTGCTGGGTGCTGGGTGCTGGGTGCTGGGTGCTGGGTGCTGGGTGCTGGGTGCTGGGTGCTGGGTGCTGGGTGCTGGGTGCTGGGTGCTGGGTGCTGGGTGCTGGGTGCTGGGTGCTGGGTGCTGGGTGCTGGGTGCTGGGTGCTGGGTGCTGGGTGCTGGGTGCTGGGTGCTGGGTGCTGGGTGCTGGGTGCTGGGTGCTGGGTGCTGGGTGCTGGGTGCTGGGTGCTGGGTGCTGGGTGCTGGGTGCTGGGTGCTGGGTGCTGGGTGCTGGGTGCTGGGTGCTGGGTGCTGGGTGCTGGGTGCTGGGTGCTGGGTGCTGGGTGCTGGGTGCTGGGTGCTGGGTGCTAGGTGCTGGGTGTTACACGCTGGGTGCTAGGTGCTAGGTGCTGGGTGCTAGGTGCAGGGTGCTGGGTGCTAGGTGCAGGGTGCTGGGTGCTAGGTGCTAGGTGCTGGGTGCTAGGTGCTGGGTGTTACACGCTGGGTGCTAGGTGCAGGGTGCTGGGTGCTAGGTGCAGGGTGCTGGGTGCTGGGTGCTGGGTGCTAGGTGCTGGGTGCTAGGTGCTAGGTGCTGGGTGCTAGGTGCTGGGTGTTACACGCTGGGTGCTAGGTGCAGGGTGCTGGGTGCTAGGTGCAGGGTGCTGGGTGCTAGGTGCTAGGTGCTGGGTGCTGGGTGCTGGGTACTAGGTGCTGGGTGCTGGGTGCTAGGTGCTAGGTGCTGGGTGCTAGGTGCTGGGTGCTGGGTGCTAGGTGCTGGGTGCTAGGTGCTAGGTGCTGGGTGCTAGGTGCTGGGTGCTAGGTGCTGGGTGCTAGGTGCTAGGTGCTGGGTGCTAGGTGCTGGGTGCTACGTGCTGGGTGCTACGTGCTAAGTGCTAGGTGCTAGGTGCTGGGTGCTGGGTGCTAGGTGCTGGGTGTTACACGCTGGGTGCTAGGTGCTAGGTGCTGGGTGCTAGGTGCAGGGTGCTGGGTGCTAGGTGCAGGGTGCTGGGTGCTAGGTGCTAGGTGCTGGGTGCTAGGTGCTGGGTGCTAGGTGCTGGGTGTTACACGCTGGGTGCTAGGTGCAGGGTGCTGGGTGCTAGGTGCAGGGTGCTGGGTGCTAGGTGCTAGGTGCTGGGTGCTGGGTGCTGGGTACTAGGTGCTGGGTGCTGGGTGCTAGGTGCTAGGTGCTGGGTGCTAGGTGCTGGGTGCTGGGTGCTAGGTGCTGGGTGCTAGGTGCTAGGTGCTGGGTGCTAGGTGCTGGGTGCTAGGTGCTGGGTGCTAGGTGCTAGGTGCTGGGTGCTAGGTGCTGGGTGCTACGTGCTGGGTGCTACGTGCTAAGTGCTAGGTGCTGGGTGCTGGGTGCTAGGTGCTGGGTGCTAGGTGCTGGGTGCTGGGTGCTGGGTGCTGGGTGCTAGGTGCTGGGTGCTAGGTGCTGGGTGCTGGGTGCTAGGTGCTGGGTGCTGGGTGCTAGGTGCTAGGTGCTAGGTGCTAGGTGCTGGGTGCTGGGTGCTGGGTGCTGGGTGCTAGGTGCTGGGTGCTGGGTGCTGGGTGCTGGGTGCTGGGTGCTGGGTGCTGGGTGCTAGGTGCTAGGTGCTGGGTGCTGGGTGCTGGGTGCTGGGTGCTGGGTGCTGGGTGCTGGGTGCTAGGTGCTGGGTGCTGGGTGCTGGGTGCTGGGTGCTAGGTGCTAGGTGCAGGGTGCTGGGTGCTGGGTGCTGGGTGCTGGGTGCTGGGTGCTGGGTGCTGGGTGCTGGGTGCTGGGTGCTGGGTGCTGGGTGCTGGGTGCTGGGTGCTGGGTGCTGGGTGCTGGGTGCTGGGTGCTGGGTGCTGGGTGCTGGGTGCTGGGTGCTGGGTGCTGGGTGCTGGGTGCTGGGTGCTGGGTGCTGGGTGCTGGGTGCTGGGTGCTGGGTGCTAGGTGCTGGGTGCTAGGTGCTAGGTGCTGGGTGCTAGGTGCTGGGTGCTAGGTGCTGGGTGCTAGGTGCTAGGTGCTGGGTGCTAGGTGCTGGGTGCTACGTGCTGGGTGCTACGTGCTAAGTGCTAGGTGCTAGGTGCTGGGTGCTGGGTGCTAGGTGCTGGGTGTTACACGCTGGGTGCTAGGTGCTAGGTGCTGGGTGCTAGGTGCAGGGTGCTGGGTGCTAGGTGCAGGGTGCTGGGTGCTAGGTGCTAGGTGCTGGGTGCTAGGTGCTGGGTGTTACACGCTGGGTGCTAGGTGCAGGGTGCTGGGTGCTAGGTGCAGGGTGCTGGGTGCTAGGTGCTAGGTGCTGGGTGCTGGGTGCTGGGTACTAGGTGCTGGGTGCTGGGTGCTAGGTGCTAGGTGCTGGGTGCTAGGTGCTGGGTGCTGGGTGCTAGGTGCTGGGTGCTAGGTGCTAGGTGCTGGGTGCTAGGTGCTGGGTGCTAGGTGCTGGGTGCTAGGTGCTAGGTGCTGGGTGCTAGGTGCTGGGTGCTACGTGCTGGGTGCTACGTGCTAAGTGCTAGGTGCTAGGTGCTGGGTGCTGGGTGCTAGGTGCTGGGTGTTACACGCTGGGTGCTAGGTGCTAGGTGCTGGGTGCTAGGTGCAGGGTGCTGGGTGCTAGGTGCAGGGTGCTGGGTGCTAGGTGCTAGGTGCTGGGTGCTAGGTGCTGGGTGTTACACGCTGGGTGCTAGGTGCAGGGTGCTGGGTGCTAGGTGCAGGGTGCTGGGTGCTGGGTGCTGGGTGCTAGGTGCTGGGTGCTAGGTGCTAGGTGCTGGGTGCTAGGTGCTGGGTGTTACACGCTGGGTGCTAGGTGCAGGGTGCTGGGTGCTAGGTGCAGGGTGCTGGGTGCTAGGTGCTAGGTGCTGGGTGCTGGGTGCTGGGTA
This sequence comes from Petromyzon marinus, assembly GCF_048934315.1. Lineage (NCBI taxonomy): Eukaryota > Metazoa > Chordata > Hyperoartia > Petromyzontiformes > Petromyzontidae > Petromyzon > Petromyzon marinus. The sequence continues at coordinate 857,497 of NW_027422629.1, forward strand.
CTAGGTGCTGGGTGCTGGGTGCTAGGTGCTAGGTGCTGGGTGCTAGGTGCTGGGTGCTGGGTGCTAGGTGCTGGGTGCTAGGTGCTAGGTGCTGGGTGCTAGGTGCTGGGTGCTAGGTGCTGGGTGCTAGGTGCTAGGTGCTGGGTGCTAGGTGCTGGGTGCTACGTGCTGGGTGCTACGTGCTAAGTGCTAGGTGCTAGGTGCTGGGTGTTACACGCTGGGTGCTAGGTGCTAGGTGCTGGGTGCTAGGTGCAGGGTGCTGGGTGCTAGGTGCTAGGTGCTGGGTGCTAGGTGCTGGGTGCTAGGTGCTGGGTGTTACACGCTGGGTGCTAGGTGCAGGGTGCTGGGTGCTAGGTGCAGGGTGCTGGGTGCTAGGTGCTAGGTGCTGGGTGCTGGGTGCTGGGTACTAGGTGCTGGGTGCTGGGTGCTAGGTGCTAGGTGCTGGGTGCTAGGTGCTGGGTGCTGGGTGCTAGGTGCTGGGTGCTAGGTGCTGGGTGCTGGGTGCTAGGTGCTGGGTGCTAGGTGCTAGGTGCTGGGTGCTAGGTGCTGGGTGCTAGGTGCTGGGTGCTAGGTGCTGGGTGCTAGGTGCTGGGTGCTAGGTGCTAGGTGCTGGGTGCTAGGTGCTGGGTGCTACGTGCTGGGTGCTACGTGCTAAGTGCTGGGTGCTGGGTGCTGGGTGCTGGGTGCTGGGTGCTGGGTGCTGGGTGCTGGGTGCTGGGTGCTGGGTGCTGGGTGCTGGGTGCTGGGTGCTGGGTGCTGGGTGCTGGGTGCTGGGTGCTGGGTGCTGGGTGCTGGGTGCTGGGTGCTGGGTGCTGGGTGCTGGGTGCTGGGTGCTGGGTGCTGGGTGCTGGGTGCTGGGTGCTGGGTGCTGGGTGCTGGGTGCTGGGTGCTGGGTGCTGGGTGCTGGGTGCTGGGTGCTGGGTGCTGGGTGCTGGGTGCTGGGTGCTGGGTGCTGGGTGCTGGGTGCTGGGTGCTGGGTGCTGGGTGCTGGGTGCTGGGTGCTGGGTGCTGGGTGCTGGGTGCTGGGTGCTGGGTGCTGGGTGCTGGGTGCTGGGTGCTGGGTGCTGGGTGCTGGGTGCTGGGTGCTGGGTGCTGGGTGCTGGGTGCTGGGTGCTGGGTGCTGGGTGCTGGGTGCTGGGTGCTGGGTGCTGGGTGCTGGGTGCTGGGTGCTGGGTGCTGGGTGCTGGGTGCTGGGTGCTGGGTGCTGGGTGCTGGGTGCTGGGTGCTGGGTGCTAGGTGCTAGGTGCTAGGTGCTAGGTGCTAGGTGCTAGGTGCTAGGTGCTAGGTGCTAGGTGCTAGGTGCTAGGTGCTAGGTGCTAGGTGCTAGGTGCTAGGTGCTAGGTGCTAGGTGCTAGGTGCTAGGTGCTGGGTGCTGGGTGCTGGGTGCTGGGTGCTGGGTGCTGGGTGCTGGGTGCTGGGTGCTGGGTGCTGGGTGCTGGGTGCTGGGTGCTGGGTGCTGGGTGCTGGGTGCTGGGTGCTGGGTGCTGGGTGCTGGGTGCTGGGTGCTGGGTGCTGGGTGCTGGGTGCTGGGTGCTGGGTGCTGGGTGCTGGGTGCTGGGTGCTGGGTGCTGGGTGCTGGGTGCTGGGTGCTGGGTGCTGGGTGCTGGGTGCTGGGTGCTGGGTGCTGGGTGCTGGGTGCTGGGTGCTGGGTGCTGGGTGCTGGGTGCTGGGTGCTGGGTGCTGGGTGCTGGGTGCTGGGTGCTGGGTGCTGGGTGCTGGGTGCTGGGTGCTGGGTGCTGGGTGCTGGGTGCTGGGTGCTGGGTGCTGGGTGCTGGGTGCTGGGTGCTGGGTGCTGGGTGCTGGGTGCTGGGTGCTGGGTGCTGGGTGCTGGGTGCTGGGTGCTGGGTGCTGGGTGCTGGGTGCTGGGTGCTGGGTGCTGGGTGCTGGGTGCTGGGTGCTGGGTGCTGGGTGCTGGGTGCTGGGTGCTGGGTGCTGGGTGCTGGGTGCTGGGTGCTGGGTGCTGGGTGCTGGGTGCTGGGTGCTGGGTGCTGGGTGCTGGGTGCTGGGTGCTGGGTGCTGGGTGCTGGGTGCTGGGTGCTGGGTGCTGGGTGCTGGGTGCTGGGTGCTGGGTGCTGGGTGCTGGGTGCTGGGTGCTAGGTGCTGGGTGCTGGGTGCTGGGTGCTGGGTGCTGGGTGCTGGGTGCTGGGTGCTGGGTGCTAGGTGCTGGGTGCTGGGTGCTGGGTGCTGGGTGCTGGGTGCTGGGTGCTAGGTGCTGGGTGCTGGGTGCTAGGTGCTAGGTGCTAGGTGCTGGGTGCTGGGTGCTGGGTGCTAGGTGCTAGGTGCTGGGTGCTGGGTGCTGGGTGCTGGGTGCTGGGTGCTAGGTGCTGGGTGCTGGGTGCTGGGTGCTGGGTGCTGGGTGCTAGGTGCTGGGTGCTGGGTGCTGGGTGCTGGGTGCTAGGTGCTAGGTGCTAGGTGCTGGGTGCTGGGTGCTGGGTGCTAGGTGCTAGGTGCTAGGTGCTGGGTGCTGGGTGCTAGGTGCTAGGTGCTGGGTGCTGGGTGCTAGGTGCTAGGTGCTAGGTGCTGGGTGCTGGGTGCTAGGTGCTGGGTGCTAGGTGCTAGGTGCTGGGTGCTGGGTGCTAGGTGCTGGGTGCTGGGTGCTAGGTGCTAGGTGCTAGGTGCTGGGTGCTGGGTGCTGGGTGCTAGGTGCTGGGTGCTAGGTGCTGGGTGCTGGGTGCTGGGTGCTGGGTGCTAGGTGCTGGGTGCTAGGTGCTAGGTGCTAGGTGCTGGGTGCTAGGTGCTGGGTGCTGGGTGCTGGGTGCTAGGTGCTAGGTGCTGGGTGTTGGGTGCTAGGTGCTGGGTGCTAGGTGCTGGGTGCTGGGTGCTGGGTGCTGGGTGCTAGGTGCTAGGTGCTGGGTGCTAGGTGCTAGGCGCTAGGTGCTAGGTGCTGGGTGCTAGGTGCTAGGTGCTAGGTGCTGGGTGCTAGGTGCTGGGTGCTGGGTGCTGGGTGCTGGGTGCTAGGTGCTAGGTGCTGGGTGCTAGGTGCTAGGCGCTAGGTGCTAGGTGCTGGGTGCTAGGTGCTAGGTGCTAGGTGCTGGGTGCTGGGTGCTGGGTGCTGGGTGCTGGGTGCTAGGTGCTAGGTGCTGGGTGTTGGGTGCTAGGTGCTGGGTGCTAGGTGCTGGGTGCTGGGTGCTGGGTGCTGGGTGCTAGGTGCTAGGTGCTGGGTGCTAGGTGCTGGGTGCTAGGTTCTGGGTGCTGGGTGCTGGGTGCTAGGTGCTGGGTGCTGGGTGCTGGGTGCTGGGTGCTACAGGCTGCTGAGGCCTTCTACCGCCGCTCCCCCCACCCCACCCACACTTCCCCCCACCACCACCACCACCGCCAGACTTCCCCCCCCCACCACCACCACCGCCACCACCAGACTTCCCCCCACCACCACCACCACCACTGCCAGACTTCCCCCCACCACCACCACCACTGCCACACTTCCCCCCACCACCACCACCACCACCGCCACACTTCCCCCCACCACCACCACCGCCACCACCCCACCCACACTTCCCCCCCCAACCACCACCACCACCGCCACACTTCCCCCCACCACCACCACCGCCACCACCACTGCCACACTTCCCCCCCCCACCACCACCACCACCGCCACACTTCCCCCCACCACCACCACCGCCACCGCCACACTTCCCCCCACCACCACCACTGCCACACTTCCCCCCACCACCACCACCACCGCCGCCACCACCAGACTTCCCCCCACCGCCACCACCACCACCACCGCCACACTTCCCCCCACCACCACCACCACCCCACCCACACTTCCCCCCACCACCACCACCACCACCGCCACACTTCCCCCCCCCCACCACCACCACCACCACCGCCACACTTCCCCCCCCCACCACCACCACCACTGCCACACTTCCCCCCACCACCGCCACCACCACTGCCACACTTCCCACCACCACCACCACCACCGCCACCACCACTGCCACACTTCCCCCCACCACCACCACCACCACCGCCACACTTCCCCCCACCACCACCACCGCCACTCACCGCGTATCCACTGAGCACGAGGAGGTGGGCGGATGTTCAGCAGCTTCTCGACGGCCAGCGAGTAGCACTGTTCATTGCACATCATGGAGACGTAGTCCAGGCGGTCAAAGTATGGCAGGGCCTGGGAGAGAGGGGGAGAGAGGGGGAGAGAGAGAGACACAGAGAGAGAGGGTGAGAGAGTGAGAGAGTCACAGAGAGAGAGTGAGAGAGAGACACAGAGAGAGTGAGAGAGAGACACAGGGAGAGAGTGAGAGAGTGGGAGAGAGGGGGAGAGGGGGAGTGTGAGAGAGGGTGAGAGAGAGGGTGAGAGAGAGAGTGAGAGAGGGTGAGGGTGAGAGGGTGAGAGAGAGACACAGAGAGAGAGAGGGTGAGAGATAGAGAGTGAGAGAGAGTGAGAGAGGGTGAGAGGGTGAGAGAGAGACACAGAGAGAGAGAGGGTGAGAGAGAGAGTGAGAGAGGGTGAGGGTGAGAGGGTGAGAGAGAGACACAGAGAGAGAGAGGGTGAGAGAGAGAGTGAGAGAGAGAGGGTGAGGGTGAGAGGGTGAGAGAGAGAGACAGAGAGAGAGAGGGTGAGAGAGAGAGAGAGAGACAGAGAGAGACAGAGAGAGACAGAGACAGAGAGAGACAGAGAGACACAGAGAGAGACAGAGAGACACAGAGAGAGAGACAGAGAGAGAGAGTGTGAGAGAGAGTGAGAGGGTGAGAGAGAGGATGAGAGAGGGAGAGAGGGAGAGAGTGAGAGGGTGAGAGAGAGAGAGAGACAGAGAGAGACAGAGAGACACAGAGAGAGAGACAGAGAGAGACAGAGAGACACAGAGAGAGAGACAGAGAGAGACAGAGAGACACAGAGAGAGAGACAGAGAGAGACAGAGAGACACAGAGAGAGAGACAGAGAGAGACAGAGAGACACAGAGAGAGAGACAGAGAGAGACAGAGAGACACAGAGAGAGAGACAGAGAGAGACAGAGAGACACAGAGAGAGAGACAGAGAGAGACAGAGAGACACAGAGAGAGAGACAGAGAGAGACAGAGAGAGACAGAGAGAGACAGAGAGAGACAGAGAGACACAGAGAGAGAGAGAGTGTGAGAGAGAGTGAGAGGGTGAGAGAGAGGATGAGAGAGGGAGAGAGGGAGAGAGTGAGAGGGTGAGAGAGAGGGTGAGAGAGACACAGAGAGAGAGAGAGCGTGAGAGACAGAGTGAGAGACACACAGAGAGAGCGAGAGACAGAGAGAGCGTGAGAGAGACAGAGAGAGACAGAGAGGGAGACAGAGAGAGAGACAGAGACACAGAGAGAGACAGAGAGAGAGACAGAGAGACAGAGAGAGCGTGAGAGAGACAGAGAGAGACAGAGAGAGCGTGAGAGAGAGACAGAGAGAGACAGAGAGAGCGTGAGAGAGACAGAGAGAGACAGAGAGAGCGTGAGAGAGACAGAGAGAGCGTGAGAGAGCGTGAGAGAGAGACAGAGAGAGACAGAGAGACACAGAGAGAGAGACAGAGAGAGCGTGAGAGAGACAGAGAGAGACAGAGAGAGACAGAGAGAGAGAGACAGAGAGAGAGACAGAGAGAGACAGAGAGAGCGTGAGAGAGACAGAGAGAGACAGAGAGAGCGTGAGAGAGACAGAGAGAGCGTGAGAGAGACAGAGAGAGACAGAGAGAGACAGAGAGAGACAGAGAGAGACAGAGAGAGCGTGAGAGAGACAGAGAGAGCGTGAGAGAGACAGAGAGAGACAGAGAGAGACAGAGAGAGACAGAGAGAGACAGAGAGAGACAGAGAGAGACAGAGAGAGACAGAGAGAGCGTGAGAGAGACAGAGAGAGCGTGAGAGAGACAGAGAGAGACAGAGAGAGACAGAGAGAGACAGAGAGAGAGACAGAGAGAGACAGAGAGAGACAGAGAGAGAGCGTGAGAGAGACAGAGAGAGACAGAGAGAGACAGAGAGAGCGTGAGAGAGACAGAGAGAGACAGAGAGAGCGTGAGAGAGACAGAGAGAGCGTGAGAGAGACAGAGAGAGACAGAGAGAGACAGAGAGAGAGAGACAGAGAGAGACAGAGAGAGCGTGAGAGAGACAGAGAGAGACAGAGAGAGCGTGAGAGAGACAGAGAGAGACAGAGAGAGAGACAGAGAGAGAGACAGAGTGAGACAGAGAGAGAGACAGAGAGAGAGACAGAGAGAGACAGAGAGAGAGACAGAGAGAGCGTGAGAGAGACAGAGAGAGACAGAGAGAGAGAGACAGAGAGAGACAGAGAGAGACAGAGAGAGACAGAGAGAGCGTGAGAGAGACAGAGAGAGACAGAGAGAGCGTGAGAGAGACAGAGTGAGACAGAGAGAGACAGAGAGAGAGAGACAGAGAGAGACAGAGAGAGAGACAGAGAGAGCGTGAGGGATTCAGAGTACTCACAGAGTACAAGACCTACCTACAGGAACCTGCAGGTAGGTACCTGTAGGTAGGTCTGCAGGTAGGTACTGTACTCTGAGTACTCTGCGAGTCCCTGCAGGTACCTGTAGGTACCTGTAGGTAACCTGTAGGTACCTGTAGGTAACCTGTAGGTAGGTCTTGTACTCGATGAGCTTCTCGGTGCCACGGTGAAGCAGGCCGATGTGTGGGTCACACCGCTTGACAGACTCCCAGAGTACTCACAGAGTACTCAGAGAGTACCCTGAGTACTCTACAGGTACCTACAGGTACCTGTAGGTACCTGCAGGTAGGTCTTGTACTCGATGAGCTTCTCGGTGCCACGGTGTAGCAGGCCAATGTGTGGGTCGCACCGCTTGACAGACTCCTAGAGTACTCCCAGAGTACTCACAGAGTACTCTGTGAGTACCCTGAGTACTCTGAGTACTCTATGAGTACTCTGAAGGCACCTGCAGGTACCTGTAGGTACCTGTAGGTAGGTCTTGTACTCGATGAGCTTCTCGGTGCCATGGTGAAGCAGGCCGATGTGTGGGTCACACCGCTTGACAGACTCACAGAGTACTCTGGGAGTACTCTGAAGGCACCTGCAGGTACCTGTAGGTACCTGTAGGTAGGTCTTGTACTCGATGAGCTTCTCGGTGCCACGGTGAAGCAGGCCGATGTGTGGGTCACACCGCTTGACAGACTCACGGAGTACTCTGTGAGTACTCTGGGAGTACTCTGAGTACTCTGAAGGTACCTGCAGGTACCTGCAGGTAGGTCTTGTACTCGATGAGCTTCTCGGTGCCACGGTGCAGCAGGCCGATGTGTGGGTCACACCGCTTGACAGACTCCCAGAGTACTCACAGAGTACTCACAAAGTACCCTGAGTACTCTACAGGTACCTACAGGTACCTGCAGGTAGGTCTTGTACTCGATGAGCTTCTCGGTGCCACGGTGAAGCAGGCCGATGTGTGGGTCACACCGCTTGACAGACTCACAGAGTACTCTGTGAGTACCCTGAGTACTCTGTGAGTACTCTACAGGTACCTACAGGTACCTGCAGGTAGGTCTTGTACTCGATGAGCTTCTCGGTGCCACGGTGCAGCAGGCCGATGTGTGGGTCACACCGCTTGACAGACTCCCAGAGTACTCACAGAGTACTCACAGAGTACCCTGAGTACTCTGAGTACTCTACAGGTACCTGCAGGTAGGTCTTGTACTCGATGAGCTTCTCGGTGCCACGGTGCAGCAGGCCGATGTGTGGGTCACACCGCTTGACAGACTCCCCGCTCAGCTCCATGACGAGCCGAAGGACCCCATGGGCAGCTGGGTGCTGGGGCCCAAAGTTGATGGTGAGGGTGGAGACGTCCCTCTCGGGCAAGGGAACCTTGTCTGTGGGGGGGTGAGACACGGGGGGTGAGACACGGGGGGGGTGAGACACGGGGGAGAGACACGGGGGGGTGGTGAGAGAGACACGGGGGGTGAGACACGGGGGAGAGACATGGGGAGAGAGACACGGGGAGAGAGAGAGAGAGACACGGGGTGAGAGACACGGGGGAGAGAGACACGAGGGAGAGAGAGAGAGAGAGAGACACGGGGTGAGAGACACGGGGGAGAGAGACACGAGGGAGAGAGAGAGAGAGAGAGACACGGGGTGAGAGACACGGGGGAGAGAGACACGGGGGAGAGAGACACGGGGGGTGAGACACGGGGGAGAGACATGGGGAGAGAGACACGGGGAGAGAGAGAGAGACATGGGGTGAGAGACACGGGGGAGAGAGACACGGGGAGAGAGAGAGAGAGACGGGGGAGAGAGACACGTGGGGCGAGACACGGGGGGTGAGACACGGGGGGGTGAGAGACGCGGGGGGAGAGACACGGGGGGTGAGACACGGGAGGTGAGACACGGGGGAGAGACGCGGGGGGGGGGTGAGACACGGGGGGTGAGACACGGGGGAGAGACGCGGGGAGAGACACGGGGGGTGAGACACGGGGGAGAGAGACACGGGGGGGGGGGTGAGACACGGGGGGGGTGAGACATGGGGGGGTGAGACACGGGGGGACACGGGGGGAGAGAGACACGGGGTGAGAGACACGGGGAGACACGGGGGGTGAGACACGGGGAGAGAGACACGGGGAGAGAGACACGGGGAGAGAGACACGGGGAGAGAGACACGGGGAGAGAGACACGGGGAGAGAGACACGGGGGGGGTGAGAGAGACACGGGGAGAGAGACACGGGGGAGAGACACGGGGGAGAGACACGGGGGAGATAGACACGGGGAGAGAGAGAGAGAGACACGGGGTGAGAGACACGGGGGAGAGAGACACGGAGGGTGAGACATGGGGGGTGAGACACGGGGGGTGAGACACGGGGGGTTAGACACGGGGGGTGAGACACGGGGGGAGAGAGACACGGGGTGAGAGACATGGGGAGACACGGGGGGTGAGACACGGGGAGAGAGACACGGGGGGCGAGACACGGGGGGCGAGACACGGGGGGTGAGACACGGGGAGACACGGGGGAGAGAGACACGGGGGGACACGGGGGGTGAGACACGGGGGGTGAGACACGGAGAGAGAGACACGGGGGGTGAGACACGGGGAGACACGGGGGAGAGAGACACGGGGGAGAGAGACACGGGGGGACACGGGGGGGGGTGAGACACGGGGGGTGAGACACAGGGGAGAGAGACACGGGGGGGTGAGACACGGGGGGTGAGACATGGGGAGAGAGACACGGGGGGTGAGACACAGAGAGAGAGACACGGGGGGTGAGACACGGGGAGACACGGGGGAGAGAGACACGGGGGGACACGGGGAGTGAGACACGGGGGGTGAGACACGGAGAGAGAGACACGGGGGAGAGAGACAAGGGGAGAGAGACACGGGGGGACACGGGGGGAGAGACACGGGGGGTGAGACACGGGGGGTGAGACACGGGGGGTGAGACACAGAGAGAGAGACACGGGGGGTGAGACACGGGGAGACACGGGGGAGAGAGACACGGGGGGACACGGGGAGTGAGACACGGGGGGTGAGACACGGAGAGAGAGACACGGGGGAGAGAGACAAGGGGAGAGAGACACGGGGGGACACGGGGGGAGAGACACGGGGGGTGAGACACGGGGGGTGAGACACGGTGGGAGAGACACGGGGGGTGAGACACGGGGGAGAGAGACACGGGGGGACACGGGGAGAGAGAGACACGGGGGTGAGAGACACGGGGGGGTGAGACACGGGGGGAGAGACACGGGGGAGAGAGACAAGGGGAGAGAGACAAGGGGAGAGAGACACGGGGAGAGAGAGACACGGGGGGACACGGGGGGGTGAGACACGGGGGGTGAGACACGGGGAGAGAGACACGGGGGGTGAGACACGGGGGGTGAGACACGGGGGAGAGAGACACGGGGAGAGAGACACGGGGAGAGAGAGACACGGGGGGTGAGACACAGGGAGACACGGGGGAGAGAGACACGTGGGGTGAGACACGGGGGGTGAGACACGGGGGGACAGGGGGGAGAGAGACACGGGGAGAGAGACACGGGGGTGAGACACGGGGAGAGAGACACGGAGAGAGACACAGGGGGTGAGACACGGGGGGTGAGACACGGGGAGAGAGACATGGGATACGAATACAGAGACACACACACAGAGACACACAGAGACACACACACACAGAGAGACACACAGAGACAGACAACAACAACAACAACAACAACCGCCATTCGCCACTAAGTGGCGGTGACGTCACCACGACGCTTGTGCCAGGCTATGTGCACCCTGAGGCCACGTGAAGTGTCGAACGCCCGCTGGCAGGAGGTCACGGGGCAGACCCAGGTGCCACGGGTCGACTGACTGAGATGACTGGCTGATGCACCACCTGTGCCCCCTACTGTGCCAACCTGCTGTGCTTTAGCCACCCGGCGCTCCGCTCGCTGTTGTGAGCGTCGCTCCTCCGCCCTCCGTTGTTGTTGGAGGGCGACTGCCTCCAACTGCCCAGTAGCATCCTTCACGAGCCTCCTCCACAGAGGCCGATCTTGACACCGCTGGTACCAGTCATCGGCAAGTCCACTCAGCTCCACGTCCTCCTGTACCACATCACTCCATCTCTTCTCTAGCCCGTGCCGCGCCCGCTTAGCCCCCTCAATCCGGCCAAACAAAAGCTGTTTCGGCATGCGGTGGCTGGGCATGCGGGCTACATGACCCAGCCATCGCAGCCTTGCCTGCCGGAGGAGCTCACCGATGGGACCCTGCCCAGATCTTTCAAGGATTTGTGAGCTCCTCACACAATCCAGTCTGGTTAAACCCAGGATGGATCGTAGGCAGGTCAGCCTAAATGTTTCTAACCGGCGAAGATGTTCCATTAAGGGGGTCCACGTTTCGCAAGCGTAGAGAAGGGAGGGAATGACCGTGGCCGAGAAGACCTGAAGCTTAGTGCGGAGCGACAGACCAGGTAGCTTCCACACAGCGTTACGCAACCGATGAAAAGATATTGCCGCTCGACTGATTCGGAGTGAGACCTCTGCTGTTAAACTGGAGCCAGTCATAAGCACACTGCCCAGGTATGGGAAACTCTCCACTCTCTCCACAACTGCCCCATCACCGATTGGGAGTTGTGGGGGTGGAGTGTCCGATGGTACAAAATACCCAGGCAGGTGCTTAGTTTTGGTGGGGCTGATGGTAAGGCCCCACCTCTTAGTGGCACGCTCCAGTCTCAGCAGCAGCGTCTGCAACTCCTCCTCTGACTGAGCAGCTATTACCAAGTCATCAGCATACATAACGTGGTTGAGCAATAGGGAGCCATCCCTTGACCGCACCCGGGCATCGATTAGCCTCCCATTATATCTGTACCATATGGAGATTCCCCCGGTACAGCTATTGAAGGCTTCACGAACTACGTGGTCAAAATAGATGTTAAATAATGTGGGAGCCAGAGGACATCCCTGTCGCACCCCAAGGTGTACAGGGAATGGCTCTGACTCCCGGCCACGTAGTTTTACCCGGGCCCGCTCACCATCATGAAGGTCCTTAATGATCGTGAGCAGAGGGTCAGGTACTCCAAAAGCACGAAGAACGACCCAGAGCCCAGGCCTACTGATGGTATCATAGGCCTTGACCAGGTCAATAAAGCAGAGATGTAGGTCTTGTTGGAATTCCCTACACCTCTGCTGTAGCAGACGGACAGAAAATATGGCATCTGTGCAGGACCGCCCTTTCCTGAAACCGCATTGGGGCTCCGCAAGCCTCTCCTCAGCGTGCCTGGCAAGGCGATGCTGAATAATCCTTGCCAGGACCTTTCCCGGCACACTGAGGAGTGAGATGCCCCTGTAGTTGTTACAGTCTGTGCGGTCCCCCTTCTTAAAAAGGGGGACCACCAGGGCATCCTTCCAATCCTGCGGAACCCGTCCAGTGGTCCAGACTGTTGTTATGATGTCATATAGGGCAGTCTGTGCACAAACGCCACCCTCCCTCAGCATTTCGCTTGGGAGATCATCTCTGCCCGCTGCCTTTCCTGGTCTCAGACTCCGGATCGCCTTCAATACTTCCTCAGCAGATGGCACCTCAGCCAGCCACTCACAGGGGGTGACTTCATCCAATATTTGAGGCACCGCAGCCTCAGCAGGGTCATCCTCACTTTGTGCCACGATGTTTTCCTGGCTGTGGGATTTTCCCTCCCCCAGGACCTCACAGAAATGCTCAGCAAATCTGCGAACCTGTTCCTGGGGGTCGGAAATTGGATCACCGTTTTTTCCCCTAATGATGGTAATAGGTGTGGCGCTGCAGGTTACTTTTTTGATGGAGTTAAATAGCGATTTGTGATCACGGGCCACTGAGGCAGACTCCATCTCCTCAGCAACCCGCGACCACCACCCATCCTTGCAGCGCCTCACGGCTCTCCGAACCTCCGAGCGAAGGCTGCGGTAAGCCTCCTCATTCACAGAGACAGACACACACAGAGACACACACAGAGACAGACACACACAGAGACACACACAGAGACAGACACACACAGAGACACACACAGAGACAGACACACACAGAGACACACACAGAGACAGACACACACAGAGACACACACAGAGACAGACACACACAGAGACACACACAGACACACACACAGACACACAGAGACACACACAGAGACACACACACAGACACACATACTGAGACACACACTGAGACACACACAGAGACACACACAGAGACAGACACAGACACACACACAGACACACACAGAGACACACACAGAGACAGACACAGACACACACACACAGACACACACAGACACACAGATACACACACAGACACACACAGACACACACAGATACACACAGATACACACAAACACACAGAGACACACACACAGAGACACACACACACACAGACACACACACAGACACACACAGAGACACACACACAGAGACACACACAGAGACAGACACACTTAGACACACACACAGAGACACACACACTGAGACACACACAGAGACACACACACTGAGACACACACTAAGACACACACTGAGACACACACTGAGACACACACTGAGACACACACTGAGACACACACACACTGAGACACACACACACTGAGACACACACACACTGAGACACACTCACACTGAGACACACACACACTGAGACACACACAGACACAGACACACTTAGACACACACACAGAGACAGACACACTTAGACACACACACAGACACACACACACAGACACACACACACAGAGACACTCACACAGAGACAGACACAGACACACACACAGACACACACACACAGATACACACACACACAGAGACACACACACAGAGACACACACACACAGACAGACACACACAGAGACACACACTGAGACACACACACACAGAGACACACACAGAGACAGACACACTTAGACACACACACAGAGACACACACACTGAGACACACACAGAGACACACACACTGAGACACACACACACAAAGACACACACTGAGACACACACTGAGACACACACACAAAGACACACACACAAAGACACACACTGAGACACACACACTGAGACACACACACACTGAGACACACACAGACACACAGACACACACAGAGACACACACACTGAGACACACACAGACACACACACACTGAGACACACACAGAGACAGACACACTTAGACACACACACACTGAGACACACACACACACAGACACACTTAGACACACACACACAGAGACACTCACACAGAGACACACACAGAGACAGACACAGAGACACACACACTGAGACACACACAGACACACACACACTGAGACACACACAGAGACAGACACACTTAGACACACACACACTGAGACACACACACACACAGACACACTTAGACACACACACACACAGACAGACACACACACACAGACACACACACACACAGACAGACACACACACACAGACACACACACACAGAGACACACACACTGAGACACACACACAGAGACACACACACAAAGACACACACACACTGAGACACACACTGAGACACACACACAAAGACACACACTGAGACACACACACACTGAGACAGACACAGACACACAGACACACACAGAGACACACACAGAGACACACACACTGAGACACACACAGACACACACACACTGAGACACACACAGAGACAGACACACTTAGACACACACACAGAGACACACACACTGAGACACACACTGAGACACACACACAGAGACACACACACTGAGACACACACACTGAGACACACACAAAGACACACACTGAGACACACACTGAGACACACACTGAGACACACACACAAAGACACACACTGAGACACACACACACTGAGACACACACACACTGAGACACACACAGACACACAGACACACACAGAGACACACACAGAGACACACACACTGAGACACACACAGACACACACACACTGAGACACACACAGAGACAGACACACTTAGACACACACACAGACACACACACACACACAGACAGACACACACACACAGACACACACACACACAGACACACACACACACACAGACACACACACTGAGACACACACACAGAGACACACACACTGGCACACACAGAGACACACACAGAGACACACAGAGACACACTGTGACACACACACTGACACACACACACAGACACACACAGAGACACACACAGAGACAGACACACTTAGACACACACACAGAGACACACACACAGAGACACACACACTGAGACACACATAGAGACAGACACACTGACACACACAGAGACACATATAGAGACACACACAGACACACACACAGAGACACACACACAGAGACACACACACAGAGACACACACACAGAGACACACACACAGAGACACACACACAGAGACACACACAGACACACACACTGAGACACACACACTGAGACACACACACAGAGACACACACACACAGAGACACACACACACAGAGACACACACACACAGAGACACACACACACAGAGACACACACACACAGAGACACACACACAGAGACACACTGTGAGACACACACACAGAGACACACACAGACACACACACACTGAGACACACACACTGGGACACACACACTGAGACACACACTCTGACACACACACTCTGACACACACAGAGACACACACACAGACACACACACACAGAGACACACAGAGACACACACACACACACACTGAGACACACACACAGACACAGACACACTTAGACACGTGTCCGGCCATCTCCTCACCGTTCCACGGAGGTGCCACCCACTTGGACGTGATGGCCGTGGGGTACATGAAGGTTTTGCTGTGCTCTTCGATGAATTCCACGTCCGGCTGCCATTGCTTGGCCCCCCTGTGCAGCAGCGACAGCGACGTCATAATCATCATCATCGTCGTCATCATCATCATCATCACCATCGTCATCACCATCATTGTCGTCATCATCGTCAACGACGTCATCGTCATCATCGTCGTCGTAGTCGTCGTCATCATCATCATCATCACCACCATCATCGTCGTCATCATCGTCATCATGAATGACGTCATCGTCATCGTCGTAGTCGTCGTCATCATCGTCGTCGTCATCACCATCGTCATCGTCAACGACGTCATCGTCGTCGCCATCGTCGTCGTCGTCATCATCGTCGTCATCATCGTCATCATCAATGACGTCATCGTCGTAGTCGTCGTCATCACCATCGTCGTCACCATCATCGTCGTCACCATCATCATCGTCAACGACGTCATCGTCATCGTCGTCGTCGTCATCGTCGTCGTCATCATCGCCATCATCATCGTCGTCATCATCACCATCGTCGTCATCACCATCACCATCGTCGTCATCACCATCATCATCGTCGTCATCTTCATCATCATCGTCGTCGTCATCATCATCACCATCACCGTCAACATCATCAACATTGTCAACATCATCGTCATCATCATCGTCGTCATCACCATCATCATCGTCGTCATCATCATCATCGTCGTCGTCATCATCACCACCATCGTCATCATCACCATCACCGTCAACATCATCAACATTGTCAACATCGTCATCATCATCTTGTATACAATGACAGCAGAAGCCGAATACGCACAGAGATGCATGGAGACCCATAGACATACAGAGACCCATCGAGACCTACACTCATAGAAACCCACCCATAGAGACACACAGAGACCCATAGACATACAGAGACACATAGAGACCTACACTCATAGAAACCCACCCATAGAGACACACAGAGATCCATAGACATACAGAGACCCATCGAGACCTACACTCATAGAGACCCACCCATAGAGACACACAGAGACCCATAGACATACAGAGACCCATCGAGTCCTACACTCATAGAAACCCACCCATAGAGACACACAGAGACCCATAGACATACAGAGACCCATCGAGACCCACACTCATAAAAACCCACCCATAGAGACACGTAAACACAGAGACCCATAGACATACAGAGACCCATCGAGACCCACACTCATAAAAACCCACCCATAGAGACACACAGAGACCCATAGACATACAGAGACCCATGGAGACCTACACTCATAGAAACCCACCCATAGAGACACGTAAACATAGAGACCCATAGACATACAGAGACCCATCGAGACCTACACTCATAGAAACCCACCCATAGAGACACGTAAACATAGAGACCCATAGACATACAGAGACCCATCTAGACCTACACTCATAGAAACCCACCCATAGAGACACGTAAACATAGAGACCCATAGACATACAGAGACCCATAGAGACCTACACTCATAGAAACCCACCCATAGAGACACGTAGACATAGAGACCCATAGACATACAGAGACCCATCGAGTCCTACACTCATAGAAACCCACTCATAGAGACACGTAAACATAGAGACCCATCGACATACAGAGACCCATCGAGACCTACACTCATAGAAACCCACCCATAGAGACACACAGAGACCCATATACATACAGAGACCCATAGAGACCTACGCTCAAAGAAACCCACCCATAGAGACACGTAAACATAGAGACCCATAGACATACAGAGACCCATCGAGACCTACGCTCATAGAAACCCACCCATAGAGACACGTAGACATAGAGACCCATAGACATACAGAGACCCATCGAGACCTACACTCAAAGAAACCCACCCATAGAGACACGTAAACATAGAGACCCATAGACATACAGAGACCCATCGAGACCTACGCTCATAGAAACCCACCCATAGAGACACGTAGACATAGAGACCCATAGACATACAGAGACCCATCGAGTCCTACACTCATAGAAACCCACTCATAGAGACACGTAAACATAGAGACCCATAGACATACAGAGACCCATCGAGACCTACACTCATAGAAACCCACCCATAGAGACACACAGAGACCCATAGACATACAGAGACCCATAGAGACCTACGCTCAAAGAAACCCACCCATAGAGACACGTAAACATAGAGACCCATAGACATACAGAGACCCATCGAGACCTACGCTCATAGAAACCCACCCATAGAGACACGTAGACATAGAGACCCATAGACATACAGAGACCCATCGAGTCCTACACTCATAGAAACCCACTCATAGAGACACGTAAACATAGAGACCCATAGACATACAGAGACACATAGAGACCTACACTCATAGAAACCCACCCATAGAGACACGTAAACATAGAGACCCATAGACATACAGAGACCCATCGAGACCTACACTCATAGAAACCCACCCATAGAGACACATAAACATAGAGACCCATAGACATACAGAGACCCATGGAGACCTACACTCATAGAAACCCACCCATAGAGACACGTAGACATAGAGACCCATAGACATACAGAGACCCATCGAGACCTACACTCATAGAGACCCACCCATAGAGACACGTAAACATAGAGACCCATAGACATACAGAGACCCATCGAGACCTACACTCATAGAAACCCACCCATAGAGACACACAGAGACCCATAGACATACAGAGACCCATCGAGCCTACACTCATAGAAACCCACCCATAGAGACACACAGAGACCCATAGACATAGAGACCCATCGAGACCTACACTCATAGAAACCCACCCATAGAGACACGTAAACATAGAGACCCATAGACATACAGAGACCCATCGAGACCTACACTCATAGAAACCTACCCATAGAGACACACAGAGACCCATAGACATACAGAGACCCATCGAGACCTACACTCATAGAAACCCACCCATAGAGACACGTAGACAGAGACCCATAGACATACAGAGACCCATAGAGACCTACACTCATAGAAACCCACCCATAGAGACACAGAGACCCATAGACATACAGAGACCCATCGAGACCTACACTCATAGAAACCCACCCATAGAGACACGTAAACATAGAGACCCATAGACATACAGAGACCCATCGAGACCTACACTCATAGAAACCCACCCATAGAGACACACAGAGACCCATAGACATACAGAGACCCATGGAGACCTACACTCATAGAAACCCACCCATAGAGACACGTAAACATAGAGACCCATAGACATACAGAGACCCATGGAGACCTACACTCATAGAAACCCACCCATAGAGACACGTAAACATAGAGACCCATAGACATACAGAGACCCATCGAGACCTACACTCATAGAAACCCAACCATAGAGACACGTAAACATAGAGACCCATAGACATACAGAGACCCATCGAGACCTACACTCATAGAAACCTACCCATAGAGACACACAGAGACCCATAGACATACAGAGACCCATCGTGACCTACACTCATAGAAACCCACCCATAGAGACACGTAAACATAGAGACCCATAGACATACAGAGACCCATAGAGACCTACACTCATAGAAACCCACCCATAGAGACACACAGAGACCCATAGACATACAGAGACCCATCGAGACCTACACTCATAGAAACCCACCCATAGAGACACGTAAACATAGAGACCCATAGACATACAGAGACCCATCGAGACCTACACTCATAGAAACCCACCCATAGAGACACACAGAGACCCATAGACATACAGAGACCCATGGAGACCTACACTCATAGAAACCCACCCATAGAGACACGTAAACATAGAGACCCATAGACATACAGAGACCCATCGAGACCTACGCTCATAGAAACCCACCCATAGAGACACGTAAACATAGAGACCCATAGACATACAGAGACACATCGAGACCTACACTCATAGAAACCCACCCATAGAGACACACAGAGACCCATAGACACACAGAGACCCATCGAGATCTACACTCATAGAAACCCACCCATAGAGACACACAGAGACCCATAGACATACAGAGACCCATCGAGACCTACACTCATAGAAACCCACCCATAGAGACACGTAGACATAGAGACCCATAGACATACAGAGACCCATCGAGACCTACACTCATAGAAACCCACCCATAGAGACACGTAAACATAGAGACCCATAGACATACAGAGACCCATCGAGACCTACACTCACAGAAACCCACCCATAGAGACACGTAGACATAGAGACCCATAGACATACAGAGACCCATCGAGACCTACACTCATAGAAACCCACCCATAGAGACACGTAAACATAGAGACCGATAGACATACGGAGACCCATCGAGACCTACACTCATAGAAACCCACCCATAGAGACACGTAAACATAGAGACCCATAGACATACAGAGACCCATATAGACCTACACTCATAGAAACCCACCCATAGAGACACACAGAGACCCATAGACATACAGAGACCCATATAGACCTACACTCATAGAAACCCACCCAGAGACACGTAAACATAGAGACCCATAGACATACAGAGACCCATCGAGACCTACACTCATAGAAACCCACCCATAGAGACAGGTAAACATAGAGACCCATAGACATACAGAGACCCATAGAGACCTACACTCATAGAAACCCACCCATAGAGACACACAGAGACCCATAGACATACAGAGGCCCATATAGACCTACGCTCATAGAAACCCACCCATAGAGACACGTAAACATAGAGACTCATAGACATACAGAGACCCATCGAGACCTACACTCATAGAAACCCACCCATAGAGACACACAGAGACCCATAGACATACAGAGACCCATGGAGACCTACACTCATAGAAACCCACCCATAGAGACACGTAAACACAGAGACCCATAGACATACAGAGACCCATCGAGACCTACACTCATAGAAACCCACCCATAGAGACACGTAAACATAGAGACCCATAGACATACAGAGACCCATGGAGACCTACACTCATAGAAACCCACCCATAGAGACACGTAAACATAGAGACCAATAGACATACAGAGACCCATCGAGACCTACACTCATAGAAACCCACCCATAGAGACACGTAAACATAGAGACGCATAGACATACAGAGACCCATCGAGCCTACACTCATAGAAACCCACCCATAGAGACACACAGACACCCATAGACATACAGAGACCCATCGAGACCTACACTCATAGAAACCCACCGATAGAGACACGTAAACATAGAGACGCATAGACATACAGAGACCCATCGAGACCTACACTCATAGAAACCTACCCATAGAGACACACAGAGACCCATAGACATACAGAGACCCATCGAGACCTACACTCATAGAAACCCACCCATAGAGACACGTAGACATAGAGACCCATAGACATACAGAGACCCATAGAGACCTACACTCATAGAAACCCACCCATAGAGACACAGAGACCCATAGACATACAGAGACCCATCGAGACCTACACTCATAGAAACCCACCCATAGAGACACGTAAACATAGAGACCCATAGACATACAGAGACCCATCGAGACCTACACTCATAGAAACCCACCCATAGAGACACACAGAGACCCATAGACATACAGAGACCCATGGAGACCTACACTCATAGAAACCCACCCATAGAGACACGTAAACATAGAGACCCATAGACATACAGAGACCCATGGAGATCTACACTCATAGAAACCCACCCATAGAGACACGTAAACATAGAGACCCATAGACATACAGAGACCCATCGAGACCTACACTCATAGAAACCCACCCATAGAGACACGTAAACATAGAGACCCATAGACATACAGAGACCCATCGAGACCTACACTCATAGAAACCTACCCATAGAGACACACAGAGACCCATAGACATACAGAGACCCATCGTGACCTACACTCATAGAAACCCACCCATAGAGACACGTAAACATAGAGACCCATAGACATACAGAGACCCATAGAGACCTACACTCATAGAAACCCACCCATAGAGACACACAGAGACCCATAGACATACAGAGACCCATCGAGACCTACACTCATAGAAACCCACCCATAGAGACACGTAAACATAGAGACCCATAGACATACAGAGACCCATCGAGACCTACACTCATAGAAACCCACCCATAGAGACACACAGAGACCCATAGACATACAGAGACCCATGGAGACCTACACTCATAGAAACCCACCCATAGAGACACGTAAACATAGAGACCCATAGACATACAGAGACCCATCGAGACCTACGCTCATAGAAACCCACCCATAGAGACACGTAAACATAGAGACCCATAGACATACACAGACCCATCGAGACTTACTCATAGAAACCCACCCATAGAGACACGTAAACATAGAGACCCATAGACATACAGAGACCCATCGAGACCTACACTCATAGAAATCTACCCATAGAGACACACAGAGACCCATAGACATACAGAGACCCATCGTGACCTACACTCATAGAAACCCACCCATAGAGACATGTAAACATAGAGACCCATAGACATACAGAGACCCATAGAGACCTACACTCATAGAAACCCACCCATAGAGACACACAGAGACCCATAGACATAGAGACCCATCGAGACCTACACTCATAGAAACCCACCCATAGAGACACGTAAACATAGAGACCCATAGACATATAGAGACCCATAGACATACAGAGACCCATCGAGACCTACACTCATAGAAACCCACCCATAGAGACACACAGAGACCCATAGACATACAGAGACCCATGGAGACCTACACTCATAGAAACCCACCCATAGAGACACGTAAACATAGAGACCCATAGACATACAGAGACCCATCGAGACCTACACTCATAGAAACCCACCCATAGAGACACACAGAGACCCATAGACATACAGAGACCCATCGAGACCTACGCTCATAGAAACCCACCCATAGAGACACACAGAGACCCATAGACATACAGAGACCCATCGAGACCTACACTCATAGAAACCCACCCATAGAGACACACAGAGACCCATAGACATACAGAGACCCATGGAGACCTACACTCATAGAAACCCACCCATAGAGACACGTAAACATAGAGACCCATAGACATACAGAGACCCATCGAGACCTACACTCATAGAAACCCACCCATAGAGACACACAGAGACCCATAGACATACAGAGACCCATCGAGACCTACGCTCATAGAAACCCACCCATAGAGACACACAGAGACCCATAGACATACAGAGACCCATCGAGACCTACACTCATAGAAACCCACCCATAGAGACACACAGAAACCCATAGACATAGAGACCTCTACACTTGTTAACTATTTTAAACCAGGTAAGAGACATAGAGACCTCTACACTTGTTAACTATTTTAAACCAGGTAAGGTCCCAACTACTGAGTCGCTGTAGCTTCATATTCAGGACCGACCTGGAGGACATCACAAATGATAGTTTTCAACCAAGTTGCGGCTTAGCATCAGCATCATCATCGCGAGGAAATTCAGCGCAGCAGCAGCTGTCAAATACTCTAAAGGCGTGGATTCTAGACGGAGGACACGGAGACAAAGCCACACAGTGACCACCACAGAGAGACACAGACTCCAAATCTACAGCAGCAGCAGGCATCGTCAGGGTCGGGATCGAACCGACGACCTCCTGCACACCAGGTGAGGTAGTCAACATCTCCTAGCCACCGTGATGATGTTGAGAGAGAGAGACACAGACTCCAAACATACAGCAGCAGCAGGGTCGGGATTGAACCCACGACCTCCTGTATACCAGGCGAGGTAGTCAACATCTCCTAGCCACTGTGATGATGATGATGAGAGACACAGACCTCCTGTACACCAGGCGAGGTAGTCAACATCTCATAGCCACTGTGATGATGATGAGAGACACAGACCTCCTGTACACCAGGCGAGGTAGTCAACATCTCATAGCCACTGTGATGATGATGATGATGAGAGACACAGACCTCCTGTACACCAGGCGAGGTAGTCAACATCTCATAGCCACTGTGATGATGATGATGAGAGACACAGACCTCCTGTACACCAGGCGAGGTAGTTAACATCTCAGCCACTGTGATGATGATGATGATGAGAGAGAGACACAGACCTTCTGTACACCTGGCGAGGTAGTCAACATCTCATAGCCACTGTGATGATGATGAGAGAGAGACATAGACCTCCTGTACACCAGGCGAGGTAGTCAACATCTCATAGCCACTGTGATGATGATGATGAGAGAGACACAGACCTCCTGTACACTAGGCGAGGCAGTCAACATCTCATAGCCACTGTGATGATGATGATGAGAGAGACACAGACCTCCTGTACACCAGGCGAGGTAGTCAACATCTCAAAGCCACTGTGATGATGATGAGAGAGACAGACCTCCTGTGCAACAGGCGAGGTAGTCAACATCTCAAAGCCACTGTGATGATGATGAGAGAGAGACAGACCTCCTGTACACCAGGCGAGGTAGTCAACATCTCATAGCCACTGTGATGATGATGAGAGAGAGACACAGACCTCCTGTACACCAGGCGAGGTAGTCAACATCTCATAGACACTGTGATGATGATGAGAGAGACACAGACCTCCTGTACACCAGGCGAGGTAGTCAACATCTCAGCCACTGTGATGATGAGAGAGACACAGACCTCCTGTACACCAGGCGAGGTAGTCAACATCTCATAGCCACTGTGATGATGATGAGAGACACAGACCTCCTGTAGACCAGACGAGGTAGTTAACATCTCAGCCACTGTGATGATGATGAGAGAGACACAGACCTCCTGTACACCAGGCGAGGTAGTCAACATCTCAGCCACCGTGATGATGATGATGAGAGAGAGAGACACAGACCTCCTGTACACCTGGCGAGGTAGTCAACATCTCATAGCCACTGTGATGATGATGAGAGACACAGACCTCCTGTACACCAAGCGAGGTAGTTAACATCTCAGCCACTGTGATGATGATGATGATGAGAGAGAGAGACACAGACCTCCTGTATACCAGGCGAGGTAGTCAACATCTCATAGCCACTGTGATGATGATGATGAGAGAGACACAGACCTCCTGTACACCAGGCGAGGTAGTCAACATCTCAAAGCCACTGTGATGATGATGAGAGAGACAGACCTCCTGTACACCAGGCGAGGTAGTCAACATCTCAGCCACTGTGATGATGAGAGAGAGACACAGACCTCCTGTACACCAGGCGAGGTAGTCAACATCTCATAGCCACTGTGATGATGAGAGAGAGACACAGACCTCCTGTACACCAGGCGAGGTAGTCAACATCTCAAAGCCACTGTGATGATGATGAGAGAGACAGACCTCCTGTACACCAGGCGAGGTAGTCAACATCTCAGCCACTGTGATGATGAGAGAGAGACACAGACCTCCTGTACACCAGGCGAGGTAGTCAACATCTCAGCCACTGTGATGATGATGAGAGAGAGACACAGACCTCCTGTACACCAGGCGAGGTAGTCAACATCTCAGCCACTGTGATGATGATGATGAGAGACACAGACCTCCTGTACACCAGGCGAGGTAGTCAACATCTCATAGCCACTGTGATGATGATGATGAGAGACACAGACCTCCTGTACACCAGGCGAGGTAGTCAACATCTCATAGCCACTGTGATGATGATGATGAGAGACACAGACCTCCTGTACACCAGGCGAGGTAGTCAACATCTCATAGCCACTGTGATGATGAGAGAGAGACACAGACCTCCTGTACACCAGGCGACGTAGTCAACATCTCATAGCCACTGTGATGATGATGAGAGACACAGACCTCCTGTACACCTGGCGAGGTAGTCAACATCTCATAGCCACTGTGATGATGATGAGAGAGACACAGACCTCCTGTACACCAGGCGAGGTAGTCAACATCTCATAGCCACCGTGATGATGATGAGAGAGAGACACAGACCTCCTGTACACCAGGCGAGGTAGTCAACATCTCAAAGCCACTGTGATGATGATGAGAGAGAGACATAGACCTCCTGTACACCAGGCGAGGTAGTCAACATCTCATAGCCACTGTGATGATGATGAGAGAGACACAGACCTCCTGTACACCAGGCGAGGTAGTCAACATCTCATAGCCACCGTGATGATGATGAGAGAGAGACACAGACCTCCTGTACACCGGGCGAGGTAGTCAACATCTCAGCCACTGTGATGATGATGATGAGAGAGAGACACAGACCTCCTGTACACCAGGCGAGGTAGTCAACATCTCAGCCACTGTGATGATGATGATGAGAGAGACACAGACCTCCTGTACACCAGGCGAGGTAGTCAACATCTCCTACCTAGTCCACCGCTCCCCACAAATTAAACAAACACACACACACATACAGACGTCAGACAGAAAAAAAAATCACAAAGCACTCGCTTACGCGTTGTGCAACAGCCACAATTCACTCTCGGCGAGTGCCCATCGTACATCGGCGATGACAGAAAGAGCTTCACAGCTCTCCGGATTTATCCACGCTGCGCGGTCTGCCCGCACCAAGATGGCCGCCGTCGCCTCCAGCCCGGCGTGACGTCACGCGGCGCCATTGTTCCCCTGCCCTTGACAGCCGCGATCGGCGGCGACGAGATAATCAATAATGTTAATATTATTTGTTATAATAATAATTGTTGTTAATATTATTTGTTATGATAATCATTGTTAATAGTATTGTTATTGTTATAATCATTGTTAATATTTTTGGTTGTTATAATAAATGTTAAAATTATTATTCACCACCCCCTCCACCCTCACCACCACCCCCTCACCACCACCCTCACCACCCTCACCCTCACCACCACCCCCCTCACCCTCACCACCCCTCACCCTCACCACCCCCTCACCACCCCCCTCACCACCACCCTCACCCTCACCACCACCCTCACCACCCCCTCACCCTCACCACCCCCTCACCCTCACCACCCCCCTCACCCTCACCACCCCCCTCACCCTCACCACCCCCCTCACCCTCACCACCCCCTCACCCTCACCACCCCCCTCACCCTCACCACCCCCCTCACCCTCACCACCCCCCTCACCCTCACCACCACCCTCACCACCACCCCCCTCACCACACCCCTCACCACCCTCACCACCCCCCTCACCACCCTCACCACCACCCTCACCACCACCCCCCTCACCCTCACCACCACCCTCACCACCCCCCTCACCACCACCCCCCTCACCACCACCCCCCTCACCACCACCCCCCTCACCACCACCCCCCTCACCCTCACCACCACCCTCACCACCACCCCCCTCACCCTCACCACCACCCCCCTCACCCTCACCACCACCCTCACCACCCCTCACCACCACTCCCCTCACCCTCACCACCACCACCACCCTCACCACCACCCCCCTCACCACCACCCCCCTCACCCTCACCACCACCCTCACCACCCCTCACCACCACTCCCCTCACCCTCACCACCCCCCTCACCCTCACCCACACCCCCCCTCACCCACCCCCCTCACCCTCACCACCCCCCTCACCACCACCCCCCTCACCACCACCCCCCTCACCCTCACCACCCCCCTCACCCTCACCACCCCCCTCACCCTCACCACCACCCCCTCACCCTCACCACCACACCCTCACCCCACCACCCCCACCCCCAGCTCGCCTCACGGTCGTCGTGAAGGCTCCGAGCGGCGCGAGGCGGCCCCACGGGGCCCCCCTCAGTAGCAGCGGCCGCAGCAGAGCCGAGGACGCCATCGCTGGGACACTCGGGGGGGAGGTGGAGACCTTGGACGGGGCGGGGCTTAGCGAGGAAGGGAGGGGCCTACGGAGGAAAGGGCGGGGCTTGGAACGGAAAAGGCGGGGCTTGTGAAGAAAAAAGGCGGGGCTTGGATGGCAGCAGGAGGGGCTTTTTCATAAGTAAAGAGGCGGGGCTTGGAACGGAAAAGGCGGGGCTTGTGAAGAAAAAAGGCGGGGCTTGTGAAGAAAAAAGGCGGGGCTTGGATGGCAGCAGGAGGGACTTTTTATAAGTAAAGAGGCGGGGTTTTTAAAGTAAAAAGGGGCGGGGTTTGGAACGGAAAAGGCGGGGCTTGTGAAGGAAAAAAAGGCGGGGCTTGTGAAGAAAAAAGGCGGGGCTTGGATGGCAGCAGGAGGGGCTTTTTATAAGTAAAGAGGCGGGGTTTTAAAGTTAAAAGGGCGGGGCTTTTAAAGTAAAAAGGGCGGGGCTTGGAACGGAAAAGGCGGGGCTTGTGAAGAAAAAAAGGCGGGGCTTGTGAAGAAAAAAGGCGGGGCTTGGATGGCAGCAGGAGGGACTTTTTATAAGTAAAGAGGCGGGGTTTTTAAAGTTAAAAGGGCGGGGCTTTTAAAGTAAAAAGGGCGGGGCTTGGAACGGAAAAGGCGGGGCTTGTGAAGAAAAAAGGCGGGGCTTGTGAAGAAAAAAGGCGGGGCTTGGATGGCAGCAGGAGGGACTTTTTATAAGTAAAGAGGCGGGGTTTTTAAAGTAAAGAGGCGGGGCTTTTAAAGTAAAAAAAGGGCGGGGCTTGGAACGGAAAAGGCGGGGCTTGTAATGGGAAAAAAAGGCGGGGGCTTGTGAGGGGAAAAGGCGGGGCTTGGATGGCAGCGGGCGAGGCTTGTTAAGGAAAAGGGCGGGGCTTGTAGAGTAAAAGGCGGGGCTTGTAAAGTGAAAGGCGGGGCTTGTAAAGGAAAACGCGGGGCTTGAATTCATAATGTGGCGCCTGAGTGTTAGTGGGCGGGGCTTGGATGGCAAGCAGGCGGAGCTTAGATAATATTGGGCGGGGCTTGCGGCACGTCGCGTTGACGAATGGGCGGCAGTTTAACGGGGTAGGTGGGCGTGGTTTAAGTGGCAGTGGGCGTGGGGCTTAGTGATGAGGGGCGGGGTTTAGTATTAAGGGGCGGGTAATTGTGCGGGGGTGAAAGTGGGGGCGGGGTTTAATGACATTGGGCGGGGCTTGGGAGGCAGTGGGCGGGGATTCTGTGGCCATCTGAGAGCTCGAGGGAGGGGGGAATCTCATTGCAAGTGTTGGGTGGGTGGGTTGGTGAGTTGGTGGGTGGGTGGGTTGGTGGGTGGATGGGTGGGTGGATGGGTGGGTGAGTGGGTTGGGTGAGTGGGTGGATGGGTGGGTGGATGGGTGGGTGAGTGGGTTGGTGAGTGGGTGGGTTGGTGGGTGGGTGGTTGGTGAGTTGGTGAGTGGGTGGGTGGGTGGTGGGTGGATGGGTGGATGGGGTGGTGGGTGGATGGGTGGGTGAGTGGTTGGTGAGTGGGTGGGTGGTGGGTGGGTTGGTGAGTGAGTGGGTTGGTGGGTGGATGGGTGGGTGAGTGGGTTGGTGAGTGGGTGGGTTGGTGGGTGGGTGGGTGGGTTGGTGAGTTGGTGAGTGGGTGGGTTGGTGGGTGGATGGGTGGGTGAGTGAGTGGGTTGGTGAGTGGGTGGGTTGGTGGGTGGGTGGGTTGGTGAGTTGGTGAGTGGGTGGGTTGGTGGGTGGATGGGTGGGTGAGTGAGTGGGTTGGTGAGTGGGTGGGTTGGTGGGGTGGGTGGGTTGGTGAGTTGGTGAGTGAGTGGGTTGGTGGTGGATGGGTGGGTGAGTGAGTGGGTTGGTGAGTGGGTGGGTTGGTGGGTGGGTGGGTGAGTTGGTGGATGGGTGGGGTGAGTGGGTGGGTGGGCTGGTGGGTGGGTGGATGGGTGGGTAAGTGGGTGGGTTGGTGGGTGGGTGGGTGGGCGAGTTGGTGGATGGTGGGATTGAGTGGGTGAGTGTGTAGGTGAGTGGGTGGTTGGTGGGTGGGAGAGTGGGTGGGTTGGTGGGGTGAGTAGGTGGATGGGTGAGTGGGTGGGTTGGTGGGTGGGTGTTTGGTGGGTTGAGTGGGTGTGTGCGTTGGTGGGTGAGTGGGTGGGTGGTGGGTGGGTGAGTGGGTGGGTGCTGGGTGGGTGAGTGGGTGGGTGGGTGGGTTGGTGAGTTGGTGAGTGGGTGGGTTGGTGGGTGGATGGGTGGGTGAGTGGGTTGGTGAGTGGGTGGGTTGGTGGGTGGGTGGTGGTGAGTTGGTGAGTGGGTGGGTGGTGGGTGGATGGGTTGGTGGGTGGATGGGTGGGTGAGTGGGTGGGTTGGTGGGTGGGTGGGTTGGTGAATTGGTGGTGGGTGGGTTGGTGGGTGGATGGGTGGGTGAGTGAGTGGGTTGGTGAGTGGGTGGATAAGTGGGTGGGTTGGTGGGTTGGTGGGTGGGTGAGTAGGTGGATTGGTGGTGGGTGTTTGGTGGATTGGGTGGGTGTGTTGTGGGTGAGTGGGTGGTTGGTGGGTGAGTGGGTGGGTTGGTGGGTGGGTGAGTGGGTGGGTGGGTTGGTGGGTGAGTGGGTGGGTTGGTGGGTGGGTGGGTGAGTGGGTGAGTGGGTGGATTAGTGGGTGGGTTGGTGGGTGGGTGGGTAGGTGGGTGGTTAGTGGGTTGGTGGGTGAGTGGGTGGGTTAGTGGGTGGGTTGGTGGGTTGGTGAGTGGGTGGGTTTGTGTGTGGGTGGGTGGTGGGTGGGTGGTGGGTGGGTTGGTGGGTGGGTGAGTGGGTGGGTGGGTGGGTGGGTTGGTGTGGGTGGGTGTTTGAGTGGGTTGGTGGGTGAATGGGTGGGTGGGTGAGTGGGTGAGTTGTGGGTGGGTTGGTGGGTGGGTGAGTGGGTGGGTGGGCGGGTGAGTGGGTGGGTAGGTGAGTGGGTGGGTAGGTGAGTGGGTGGGTTAGTGGGTGGGTGGGTTTGTGGGTGGGGGTGAGTGGGTTGGTGCGTGAGTGAGTGGGTTGTTGGGTGAGTGGGTGGGTGGTGTGTGGGTGGGTTGGTGGGTGAGTGAGTGTGTTGGTGGGTGAGTGGGGGGTTAGTGGGTGGGGTGAGTGAGTGAGTGAGTGGGTGGGGGGGTGCGTGTGTGGGTGGGTGAGTGGGTGGATGAGTGGGTGGGTGGTGAGTGGATGCATGGGTGGGTGAGTGCATGAGTGGGTGAGTGGTGGGTGGGTGAGTGGGGTTGGTGAGTGAGTGGGTGGTGAGTGAGTGGGTTATGTGGATGGGTGAGTGGGTGGATGAGTGGGTGAAAAGGGTGGGTGGGTGAGTGGGTGGATGGGTGGGTGGAGGATGAGTGGGTGAGTGGGTGGTGGTGAATGGGTGGGTGAGTGAGTGGGTGTGGTGATGTGGGTGGGAGAGTGAATGGGTGGATGAATAGGTGAGTGAGTGGGTGAAGTTACTGGGTGAATCGGTGAGTGAGTCGGTAAGCTGGGTGGGTGGGTGAGTGAGTGGGTGAGCGGGTGGGTGATGAGTGAGTGGGTGGGTGGGGTGGTGAGAGGGTGGGTGATGAGTGTGTGGATGGGTGGAAGGTGAGTGGGTGGGTAGGTGGTCGGTGAGTGAGTGGGTGGTGAGTGAGTGGGTGGGTGAGTGACTGGGTGAGTGGGTGGGTGACGTGAGTGAGTGGGTGAGTGAGTGAGTGGGTGGGGTGAGGTGAGTGGGGTGAGTGAGTGGGTGAGAGTGGGTGGGTGTGAGTGGGTGGGTGGGTGAGTGGGTGGGTGACTGGGTGAGTGAGTGAGTGGGTGAGTGAGTGAGGGTGAGTGGTGGGTGAGTGAGTGGATGACTGAGTGAGTGACTGGGTAGGTGTGAGTAAGTGAGTGGCTGGGTGAGTGAGTGAGTGGGTGAGTGGCTGGGTGAGTGAGTGAGTGGGTGAGTGAGTGGATGACTGAGTGGGTGACTGGTGAGTGAGTGGGTGAGTGGCTGGGTGAGTGAGTGAGTGAGTGGCTGGGTGGGTGAGTGAGTGGGTGACTGAGTGCGCGAATGATACGGCTGTGGACTGCAATGCCATTGCAGAGCTTGCAGGCTTTGCAACCAATATCCTTGGCAGCGAAGGACATTATTTTTGCAGGTGATTGGAGCATCCACGCGTCTATGGACATATCCTCCGGGCCCGCCACTAGGGGACGCTTTAACGCCACCAATTTGAGTCACACATTTGTGACGATGTTGGGGGGGGAAGGGGGGGGCGGGGTTTGAGAATGTGACGTCACATCAAAATGCGCAAACTTTGAACAAATATAGAATTTGTTATAACAGCAACACTCCTACAGCATCAGGGTGCTGCGCCACATTAAAATACGCGCTTGCAATGACAACAATAGTTTAAAGCGATTTGAAGGGTGTTTTATTTTCAAAATGGAAATATGGTTTTGTTTTGGGGGGGGCGGAGCTTTGTGACGTCATATTTGAGGGAGGGGGGGGGCGGTCTGGCTTTTTGTGACGTCGTGTGACGTGGTTGGGCGGGGGTCAACAATCGTCAAAAAATCGCGTGACGTCATTTATGGACGGCCCCATAGCGACACCCTGGCTCTCACAAATGGGAGCAAGCTCAACCAAGAGGCTTTTCACCGTCATCCCCTCAAATATGACGTCACAAAGCTCTGCCCCCCCTCCCCCCCTAAAATATGACGTCACAAAAAGTCAGACTCCCCCCCCCCCCTCAAACATGACGTCACAAAAAGTCAGACTCCCCCCCCCTCAAATATGACGTCACAAAAAGTCAGACCCCTCCTAAAATATGACGTCTCAAAAATTCAAACCCCCCTCCCCTAAAATATGACGTCACAAAAAGTCAGACCCCCCCCTAAAATATGACGCCACAAAAGTCAGACTCTCCCTTTTCAAACATGACGTCACAAAAATCAGACTCCCCCCCCCCTCAAATATGACGTCACAAAGCTCTACCCCCCATGCCCTCGAAAAAAATAAAACATTTTTCAAATCTCTTTAAACTATTGTTGTCATTCCAGTGCGGTGTTTAATGTGGCGATGCACTCTGATGTTGTAGGATTAAACATTCATCACAAAGTCTATTTAATTAAAGTAGAATCGTATTCTTGGTTTTATTATGTTATTGTTTCCCTTCTACGTGGTGGTGACTTTACCGAAAGAACCAAGAATAATAATTTATTGTTTTACAATAATTTTAATGTTTATATTTTTATTATTTTATTGTTTCCCTTCTACGTGGTGGTGACTTTACCGAAAGAACCAAGAATAATAATTTTATTGTTTTAGATTTTTATTATTTTATTGTTTCCCTTCTACGTGGTGGTGACTTTACCGAAAGAACCAAGAATAATAATTTTATTGTTTTACAATAATTTAATTGTTTTATATTTTTATTATTTTATTGTTTCCCTTCTACGTGGTGACATTACCGAAAGAACCAAGGATAATAATTTTATAGTTTTACAATAATTGTATTGTTTTATATTTTGATTATTTTATTGTTTCCCTTCTACGTGGTGACTTTACCCAAAGGACCAAGAATAATAATTTTATTGTTTTATATTTTTTATTATTTTATTGTTTCCCTTCTACGTGGTGGTGACTTTACCGACAGAACCAAGAATAATAATTTTATTGTTTTATATTTTTATTATTTTATTGTTTCCCTTCTACGTGGTGACTTTACCAAAAGAACCAAGAATAATAATTTTATTGTTTTACAATAATTTTATTGTTTTATATTTTTATTACTTTATTGTTTCCCTTCTACGTGGTGCTGACTTTACCGAAAGAACCAAGAATAATAATTTTATTGTTTTATATTTTTATTATTGTATTGTTTCCCTTCTACGTGGTGGTGACTTTACCGAAAGAACCAAGAATAAACATTTTATTGTTTTATATTTTTACTATTTTACCGAAAGAACTAAGAATATGAATCTCTGCAGTAACGAGAGCTTTAAATCAACAATTTAAGCAGAACGCGTTGTCTGTATTTATTTAAAGTTGCGCATTTTGATGTGACGTCACATTTCTCAACCCCACCCTCCTCCCCTAGGTGCGTGACGTCATTTATGGACGGCCCCTTACCGGGAAAGGCCCCACTAATGAGATAATGAGATGCTCGTGTGTAGCTGCTTTGTTCAGATAAGCGACGCGCTGGGCCACCACAGATAATAGCGGCACAACCACAGTGGCTCATCGTCACCATCATCGTCATCATCATCGTCATCATCATCGTCATCGTCGTCATCGTCGTCATCATCATCGTCATCTTCGTCATCATCGTAATCATCATCATCGTCATCATCGTCATCTTCGTCGTCATCATCATCGTCATCATCGTCACCGTCGTCATCGTCGTCATCGTCATCATCATCGTCATCTTCGTCTTTATAATCGTAATCATCATCATCGTCATCATCATCATCGTCATCATCATCATCGTCATCATCATCGTCATCATCATCATCATAATCAGTCATCATCATCGTCATCATCATCGTCATCATCATCGTCACCATCGTCGCCATCATCATCATCGTCATCATCATCGTCATCATCATCATAATCATCGTCATCATCATAATCATCGTCATCGTCATCATAATCATCGTCATCGTCATCATCGTCATCATCATCACCGTCACGTGGACATTGATAGCAGCAGCCACATGCTCTGAACACGTGGTGGTGGTGCTGTTGATTCTTAATAGTGGAGAAAAATCCACGCGACTACGGGGAGAGAGAGAGAGACACAGACTCCAAATCTACAGCAGCAGCAGGCATCGTCAGGGTGGGGATCGAACCCACGACCTCCTGCACACCGGGCGAGGTAGTCAACATCTCATAGCCACCGTGATGATGAGGAGAGAGAGAGACGCAGACTCCGAATCTACAGCAGCAGCAGCAGGCATCGTCAGGGTCAGGATCGAACCCACGACCTCCTGTACACCAGGCGAGGTAGTCAACATCTCCCTAGACACCGTGATGATGATGATGATGAGAGAGACACAGACCTCCTGTACACCAGGCGAGGTAGTCAACATCTCCTAGCCACCGTGATGATGATGAGAGAGAGACGCAGACTCCAAATCTACAGCAGCAGGCATCGTCAGGGTCGGGATCGAACCCACGACCTCCTGCACACCAGGCGAGGTAGTCAACATCTCATAGCCACTGTGATGATGATGATGATAGAGAGACACAGACCTCCTGTATACCAGGCGAGGTAGTCAACATCGCCTAGTCCACCGTGATGATGATGATGATGAGAGAGACGAAGACTCCAAATATACAGCAGCAGCAGCAGCAGGCATCGTCAGGTGTCAGTATCGACCCCACGACCTCCTGCATACCTGGCGAGGTAGTTAACATCTCCTAGTTCAGCAGCCTTCTGACGCTGTGATTGAGCTGATCTGGTCCAGGTGCCTGCATCATGCCCCACCATAGACAAATATCCCCCGTATAGCCTGTAACAGACTGTAGGGGCAAGTGCTGTTAGCGAGCATCTATTAAACCGGCACGGTACACGAGGGGGTGGGTTGCCAGCACCACGCCCGGCCGCCTTTGTCTCCCCAGTGGCGATGTTTATACACATCGCACTAAGTACTCAATTGAGGCTGAGTCGACCTAGGGGAGGCCCAAAGCCCGGTTCAAATAATCGTCAGCGGTGTTGGCCGTCACACACTCACACACACACAGATCCACACACACACACAGACACACAGACCCACACTCACACACAGACCCACACACACACACACAGACCCACACTCACACACACAGACACATACACGCACACACACACAGACACATAGACCCACACAGACACACACACATACACAGACCCACACACACACACACAGACCCACACACACAGACCCACACACACACGCACACACACGCACAGACACACACACACAGACACACAGAGCAACACACGCAGACACACACACAGACACACAGACACACACACAGACCCACACACACACACACAGACCCACACACACAGACCCACACACACACACGCACAGACACACACACAGACACACAGAGCAACACACGCAGACACACACACAGACACACAGACACACACACACTCACACACACGCACAGACACACACACACACAGACCCACACACGCACACACACATACACACACATACACAGACACACACACACAGACCCACTCACACACACGGACAGACACACACACAGACACACAGACACACACACAACACACGCAGACACACACACAGATACACGCGCACACACACGCACAGACAGACACACACACGCACACACAGCAACACACGCTGACTCTTAGGTCAATATCCTGGTGTGTCTGTAAGCTGTTTGATGTTTAATTTACTTGTTTTGACAGCGCAGGACACTCTTTGATGGCGTAATCGTTTTCAGTGCGAGGTCTCCTCGCTTCGGCCCAACTCATTGATCTGGAGGTGGTTCTCACCGCCGTAGGCGCTAGGATCTGTTTGTTATTCAGGCGTGACGGTGTCTAGGGAGATGTTGTCTACCTCGCCTGGTGTGCAGGAGGTCGTGGGTTCGATCCCGACTCCTAAATGCCTGCTGCTGCTGCTGTACATTTGGAGTCTGCGTCTCTCTCTCATCATCATCACGGTGGCTATGAGATGTTGACTACCTCGCCTGGTGTACAGGAGGTCGTGGGTTCGATCCCTACCCTGACGATGCCTGCTGCTGCTGTATATTTGGAGTCTGTGTCTCTCTCATCATCATCATCACGGTGGATAGGAGATGTTGACTACCTCGCCTGGTCTACAGGAGGTCGTGGGTTCTATCCCGACTCCTAAATGCCCGCTGCTGCTGTATATTTGGAGTCTGTGCCTCTCTCTCATCATCATCATCATCACAGTGGCTATGAGATGTTGACTACCTCGCCTGGTATACAGGAGGTCGTGGGTTCTATCCCGACTCCTAAATGCCTGGTGCTGCTGCTGTAGATTTGGAGTCTGCGTCTCTCTCTCTCATCATCATCACGGCGGCTATGAGATGTTGACTACCTCGCCTGGTGTGCAGGAGGTCGTCGGTTCGATCCCGACCCTGACCATGCCTGCTGCTGATGCTGTAGATTTGGAGTCTGTGTCTCTCTCATCATCATCACGGTGGCTAGGAGATGTTGACTACCTCGCCTGGTGTACAGGAGGTCGTGGGTTCGATCCCTACCCTGACGATGCCTGCTGCTGCTGTATATTTGGAGTCTGTGTCTCTCTCATCATCATCATCATCACGGTGGATAGGAGATGTTGACTACCTCGCCTGGTCTACAGGAGGTCGTGGGTTCTATCCCGACTCCTAAATGCCCGCTGCTGCTGTATATTTGGAGTCTGTGCCTCTCTCTCATCATCATCATCATCATCACAGTGGCTATGAGATGTTGACTACCTCGCCTGGTATACAGGAGGTCGTGGGTTCTATCCCGACTCCTAAATGCCTGGTGCTGCTGCTGTAGATTTGGAGTCTGCGTCTCTCTCTCTCATCATCATCACGGTGGCTATGAGATGTTGACTACCTCGCCTGGTGTGCAGGAGGTCGTCGGTTCGATCCCGACCCTGACCATGCCTGCTGCTGATGCTGTAGATTTGGAGTCTGTGTCTCTCTCATCATCATCACGGTGGCTAGGAGATGTTGACTACCTCGCCTGGTGTACAGGAGGTCGTGGGTTCTATCTCGACTCCTAAATGCCCGCTGCTGCTGTATATTTGGAGTCTGCGTGTCTCTCTCTCTCATCATCATCATCATCACGGTGGCTATGAGATGTTGACTACCTCGCCTGGTGTGCAGGAGGTCGTGGGTTCGATCCCGACCCTGACGATGCCTGCTGCTGCTGCTGTAGATTTGGAGTCTGCGTCTCTCTCTCTCTCTCCTCGTGATCGCGGGATTTTAGTCTCCACGTCCTCCTCTGAGTTTTTCCCCCCCTCCACGTTAAGAATCAACGTCACCCACGCGCTCAGAGAATTTGCCTGCTGCTAAGCATTCCCACGTGGTGATGATGATGATAAGCCACTCGGTGCGTGTGTGTGTGTACATGTGCGTATGTAAGTGTGTGGGCAAGGTCCCATCGGTGAGCTCCTCCGGCGGGCAAGGCTGCGTTGGCTGGGTCCTGTAGCCCGCATGCCCAGCCACCGTATGCCCAAACAGCTTTTGTTCGGCCGGATTGAGGGGGCTAAGCGGGCGCGGCACGGGCTAGAGAAGAGATGGAGTGATGTGGTACAGGAGGACGTGGAGCTGAGTGGACTTGCCGATGACCGGTACCAGCGGTGTCAAGATCGGCCTCTGTGGAGGAGGCTCGTGAAGGACGCTACTGGGCAGTTGGAGGCAGTCGCCCTCCAACAACAACGGAGGGCGGAGGAGCGACGCTCACAACAACGAGCGGAGCGCAGGGTGGCTAAAGCACAGCAGGTTGGCACAGTAGGGGGCACAGGTGGTGCATCAGCCAGTCATCTCAGTCAGTCAACCCGTGGCACCTGGGTCTGCCCCGTGACCTCCTGCCAGCGGGCGTTCGACACTTCACGTGGCCTCAAGGTGCACATGGCCTGGCACAAGCGTCGTGGT
Organism: Petromyzon marinus; assembly: GCF_048934315.1. NCBI lineage: Eukaryota > Metazoa > Chordata > Hyperoartia > Petromyzontiformes > Petromyzontidae > Petromyzon > Petromyzon marinus. Next base: position 895,125 of record NW_027422629.1, read on the forward strand.
GACGTCACCGCCACTTAGTGGCGAATGGCGGTTGTTGTTGTTGTGTACGTGTGTGTATGTCTGTGTGTGTGGGGAGCGGTGGGTGTAGTGGTTAGCGCTACGCTGCGCTACGAACCCGGCGACCCGAGTTCGATTCCCGCTCACGGCAAACAAACACCACCCAGTGACGATTTTCTCAACCGGTCCTGGGCCTCCCCTAGGTCGACTCAGCCTCAACTGAGTAGCTGGTGTAGCGGTGTGCAGTCAACATCGCCACTGGGGAGACAAAGGCGGCCGGGCGTGGTGCTGGCCACCCACCCCCTCTGTGTGTGCCACAGTGCCGGTAGCCTTCATAGGTTGCTGCTGCTACTCGCTAGCTAACAGCACTTGCCCCTGCAGTCTGTTAGAGGCTACACGGGGGATCTTTGTCTGTGTCTGTGTGTGAGGTGCTAGCTAACAGCACTTGCCCCTGCAGTCTGTTAGAGGCTACACGGGGGATCTTTGTCTGTGTCTGTGTGTGAGGTGCTAGCTAACAGCACTTGCCCCTGCAGTCTGTTAGAGGCTACACGGGGGATCTTTGTCTGTGTCTGTGTGTGAGGTGCTAGCTAACAGCACTTGCCCCTACAGCCTGTTAGAGGCTACACGGGGGATCTTTGTCTGTGTCTGTGTGTGAGGTGCTAGCTAACAGCACTTGCCCCTGCAGTGTGTTAGAGGCTACACGGGGGATCTTTGTCTGTGTGTGAGGTGCCAGCTAACAGCACTTGCCCCTGCAGTCTGTTAGAGGCTACACGGGGGACCTTTGTCTGTGTCTGTGTGTGAGGTGCTCGCTAACAGCACTTGCCCCTGCAGCCTGTTAGAGGCTACACGGGGGATCTTTGTCTGTGTCTGTGTGTGAGGTGCTAGCTAACAGCACTTGCCCCTGCAGCCTGTTAGAGGCTACACGGGGGATCTTTGTCTGTGTCTTTGTGTGAGGTGCTAGCTAACAGCACTTGCCCCTGCAGCCTGTTAGAGGCTACACGGGGGATCTTTGTCTGTGTATGTGTGTGAGGTGCTAGCTAACAGCACTTGCCCCTGCAGCCTGTTAGAGGCTACACGGGGGATCTTTGTCTGTGTGTGAGGTGCTAGCTAACAGCACTTGCCCCTGCAGCCTGTTAGAGGCTACACGGGGGATCTTTGTGTCTGTGTGTGAGGTGCTAGCTAACAGCACTTGCCCCTGCAGCCTGTCAGAGGCTACACGGGGGACCTTTGTCTGTGTGTGAGGTGCTAGCTAACAGCACTTGCCCCTGCAGCCTGTTAGAGGCTACACGGGGGATCTTTGTCTGTGTCTGTGTGTGAGGTGCTAGCTGACAGCACTTGCCCCTGCAGCCTGTCAGAGGCTACACGGGGGATCTTTGTCTGTGTCTGTGTGTGAGGTGCCAGCTAACAGCACTTGCCCCTGCAGCCTGTTAGAGGCTACACGGGGGACTTTTGTCTGTGTCTGTGTGTGAGGTGCTAGCTAACAGCACTTGCCCCTGTAGTCTGTTAGAGGCTACACGGGGGATCTTTGTCTGTGTCTGTGTGTGAGGTGCTAGCTAACAGCACTTGCCCCTGCAGCCTGTTAGAGGCTACACGGGGGATCTTTGTCTGTGTCTTTGTGTGAGGTGCTAGCTAACAGCACTTGCCCCTGCAGCCTGTTAGAGGCTACACGGGGGATCTTTGTCTGTGTATGTGTGTGAGGTGCTAGCTAACAGCACTTGCCCCTGCAGCCTGTTAGAGGCTACACGGGGGATCTTTGTCTGTGTGTGAGGTGCTAGCTAACAGCACTTGCCCCTGCAGCCTGTTAGAGGCTACACGGGGGATCTTTGTGTCTGTGTGTGAGGTGCTAGCTAACAGCACTTGCCCCTGCAGCCTGTCAGAGGCTACACGGGGGACCTTTGTCTGTGTGTGAGGTGCTAGCTAACAGCACTTGCCCCTGCAGCCTGTTAGAGGCTACACGGGGGATCTTTGTCTGTGTCTGTGTGTGAGGTGCTAGCTGACAGCACTTGCCCCTGCAGCCTGTCAGAGGCTACACGGGGGACTTTTGTCTGTGTCTGTGTGTGAGGTGCTAGCTAACAGCACTTGCCCCTGTAGTCTGTTAGAGGCTACACGGGGGATCTTTGTCTGTGTCTGTGTGTGAGGTGCCAGCTAACAGCACTTGCCCCTGCAGCCTGTTAGAGGCTACACGGGGGGTCTTTGTCTGTGTCTGTGTGTGAGGTGCTAGCTAACAGCACTTGCCCCTGCAGCCTGTTAGAGGCTACACGGGGGATCTTTGGCTGTGTCTTTGTGTGAGGTGCTAGCTAACAGCACTTGCCCCTGCAGTCTGTTAGAGGCTACACGGGGGACCTGTGTCTGTGTGTGAGGTGCTAGCTAACAGCACTTGCCCCTGCAGCCTGTTAGAGGCTACACGGGGGATCTTTGTCTGTGTCTGTGTGTGAGTTGGTAGCTAACAGCACTTGCCCCTGCAGCCTGTTAGAGGCCCAACCCCTGGGCGTTGTGTAAACATCAGGGGGGACCTGTTCGGCAAGATCAGACAGTGAGTGCCAGAGGGAGTGTTGTGTGTGTGTGTGTCACTGTGTGTGTGTCACTGTGTGTGTGTCATTGTGTGTGTGTCACTGTTTGTGTGTGTCACTGTGTGTGTGTCACTGTGTGTGTGTGTGTCATTGTGTGTGTGTCACTGTGTGTGTCACTGTGTGTGTGTCACTGTGTGTGTGTCACTGTGTGTGTGTGTCACTGTGTGTGTCACTTTGTGTATTACTGTGTGTCACTGTGTGTCACTGTGTGTGTGTCACTGTGTGTGTCACTGTGTGTCACTGTTTGTGTGTCACTGTGTGTGTCACTGTGTGTGTGTCACTGTGTGTGTGTCACTGTGTGTGTCACTGTGTGTGTGTCACTGTGTGTGTCACTGTGTGTGTGTGTCACTGTGTGTGTCAATGTGTGTGTGTGTGTCACTCTGTGTGTGTCACTGTGTGCGCGTGTCACTGTGTGCGCGTGTCACTGTGTGTGTGTCACTGTGTGTCACTGTGTGTGTGTGTCACTGTGTGTGTCACTGTGTGTGTGTGTGTGTCACTGTGTGTGTGTCACTGTGTGTCACTGTGTATGTGTCACTGTGTGTGTGTCAATGTGTGTGTGCCACTGTGTGTGTGTGTCAATGTGTGTGTGTCACTGTGTGTGTCACTGTGTGTGTGTGGCATTGTCTGGCAAAACAACCCCCTACCTCCTCGCGGTGCCGGACGGGCAACTCTGTCGGGAGCTGGACCGGTACCGCCTGGATCTATGTGGCATTCAGGAGGTCCGGTGGACCGGCTCTGGCTCCTGCCACCATGAGGGGTGGACAGTCCTCTACTCGGGGCAGGAGACTGCCAAACAACAGGGTGTGGCTCTTCTTCTGAACAAAAGAATGAAGGGGGCGTGGGAGCATGGCGGTGAGGTGTGGGAATCTGTAAGCTCCAGGCTACTTTGGGCTCGCCTTCCCATCAACCGGAGGCGAGGAGTGGTGGTCGTGGTTACTTATGCCCCCACCGAAGACGAACATCCGTGGAGGGATGCAGGCAAGGCCGATGAGTCAGATGCCTTCTATGACCTCCTGTCACAGGTGCTGGCTAAAGTGGCCCCTCGGGATAGAGTCATCTTGTTGGGTGACTTCAATGCCTGAGTTGGTCATGATGCTGGCACCTGGTCTGGAGTGATTGGAGGGCATGGGCCAGATCAGCTCAATAACAACGGTAGGAGGCTGTTATATTTTTGTGCAGCCCATGGGCTTGTAATTACCAACACGCTGTTCCGGCATCGGCGCATCCACACAACATCATGGATGCATGCCGGGTCCAAGCAAGAACATCTGCTGGACTACATAGTGACGGAACAGCGGATGCGAGCCCATGTCCTTGACACCAAGACCTACCGTGGAGCTGATCTGCCCTCTGACCATCGACTAGTCATCTGTAAGATGCACCTGCCATTCTTCAACTCCGGTGGTGGGTGTACACCCAGGACCCCATTTCAACCTAAAGTGGCCTGGTCTCAGTTGTCTGATGAAAGTTGCAAGCGATAATTTCATCATCGCTTGCGGCTGGGATTGGCATCGTCCCCGACTCCTCCTGATGTCGAGGGTAAATGGGCGAGGTTTAGGACTGTGACTCATGCAGCTGCAATGGCTGCTTTGTGTACGCGGTCCAGACCTCCCCAGAGACCCTGGCTGACAGAGGAGGTGTTCAGGATGGTTGAGAAAAAGCGACAGGCCCACTGTCATCGGCTACAGAATCCCACGTCAGAGAATGAGGAGGCTTACCGCAGCCTTCGCTCGGAGGTTCGGAGAGCCGTGAGGCGCTGCAAGGATGGGTGGTGGTTGCGGGTTGCTGAGGAGATGGAGTCTGCCTCAATGGCCCGCGATCACAAATCTCTATTTAACTCCATCAAAAAAGTAACCTGCAGCGCCACACCTATTACCATCATTAGGGGAAAGAACAGTGATCCAATCTCTATGGGTCTCCATGCGTCTCTATGGATCTCTATGTCTCTATTTATCTCTAAGGGTCTCTATGTATCTCTATGTATCTCCATGTGTCTCTATGTGTCTCTATGTATCTCTATGTATCTCTATGGGTCTCTACGTGTCTCTATGTATCTCTATGTGTCTCTATGTATCTCTATGTGTCTCTATGTATCTCTATGTATCCCTATGTGTCTCTATGTGTCTCTATCTATCTCTATCTGTCTCCATGTATCTCCACGTGTCTCCATGTGTCTCCATGTATCTCTATGTATCTCTATATATCTGTGTGTCTCTATGTATCTCTATGTATCTCTATGTATCTGTATGTATCTCTATGTGTCTCTATGTATATGTACGTGTCTCTATGTGTCTCTATGTGTCTCTATGTGTCTCCATGTATCTCTATGTATCTCCATGTATCTCTACGTGTCTCTATGTGTCTCTATGTATCTCTATAACTCTCTATGTGTCTCTATGTGTCTCTATCTGTCTCCATGTATTTCCATGTGTCTCCATGTATCTCCATGTATCTCTATGTGTCTCTATGTATATCTACGTGTCTCTTTGTATCTCTATGTATCTCTATGTCTCTCTATGTATCTCTATGTCTCTATGTATCTCTATAACTCTCTATGTGTCTCTATGTATCTCTATGTGTCTCTATGTATATCTATGTATCTCTGTGTATCTCCATGTATCTCTATGTATATCTATGTGTCTCCATGTGTCTCCATGTGTCTCCACGTGTCTCCATGTATCTCCATGTATCTCCATGTATCTCTATGTATCTCTATGTGTCTCCATGCATCTCTATGTATCTCTATGTATCTCTATAACTCTCTATATATCTCTATGTATCTCTATAACTCTCTATGTGTCTCTATGTGTCTCCATGTATATCTATGTATCTCTATGTATCTCTACGTGTCTCTATGTGTCTCTATAACTCTCTATGTGTCTCTATGTATCTCTGTCTGTCTCTGTGTCTCTATGTAGCTCTACGTGTCTCTTTGTATCTCTATGTATCTCTATGTCTCTATGTATCTCTATAACTCTCTGTGTATCTCTATGTGTCTCTATGTGTCTCTATGTGTCTCCATGTTTCTCTATCTGTCTCTATCTGTCTCTATGTGTCTCTATGTGTCTCTATGGGTCTCTATGTATCTCTATGTATCTCTATGTATCTCTATCTGTCTCTATGTATCTCCATGTGTCTCTGTGTATCTCTATGTATCTCTATGTATCTCTACGTGTCTCTATGTGTCTCTATGTCTCTATGTATCTCTATGTGTCTCTATGTGTCTCTATGTATCTCTATGTATCTCTATGTGTCTCTATGTATATGTATGTATCTCTGTGTGTCTCTATGTATCTCTATGTATCTCTACGTGTCTCTATGTGTCTCTATGTGTCTCTATGTCTCTATGTATCTCTATCTGTCTCTATGTATCTCCATGTGTCTCTATGTATCTCTATGTATCTCTATGTGTCTCTATGTATCTCTATAACTCTGTGTATCTCTATGTGTCTCTATGTATCTCTATGTATCTCTATATATCTCTATGTGTATCTATCTGTCTCTATGTATCTCTATGTGTCTCCATGTATCTCCATGTGTCTCTACGTGTCTCTACGTATCTCCATGTATCTCTATGTGTCTCTATGTGTCTCTATGTATCTCTATGTATCTCTATGTGTCTCTATTTATCTCTATGTGTCTCTATGTATCTCTATAACTCTCTATGTGTCTCTATGTGTCTCTATGTGTCTCTATGTATCTCTATAACTCTCTATGTGTCTCTATGTGTCTCTATCTGTCTCTATGTATCTCTATGTATCTCTACCTGTCTCTATGGGTCTCTATGTATCTCTATGTATCTCCATGTATCTCTATGTGTCTCTATGTGTCTCTATGTCTCTATGTGTCTCTATGAGTCTCTATGTATCTCTATAGCTCTCTATGTATATCTATGTATCTCCACGTGTCTCCATGTATCTCCATGTATATCTATGTATCTCTATGTATCTCCATGTATCACCATGCATCTCTATGTGTCTCTATGTATCTCTATGTGTCTCTATGTATCTCTATGTGTCTCTATGTGTCTCTATATATCTCCATGTATCTCTATGTGTCTCTATATATCTCTATGTATCTCTATGTATCTCTGTGTATCTCCATGTGTCTCCATGTATCTCCATGTATATCTATGTATCTCTATGTATCTCCATGTATCACCATGTATCTCTATGTATCTCAATGTATCTCTATGTGTCTCTATGTGTCTCTATGTCTCTATGTATCTCTATGTGTCTCTATGTGTCTCTATGTCTCTATGTGTCTCTATGTGTCTCTATGTGTCTCCATGTATCTCCATGTGTCTCCATGTATCTCTATGTGTCTCTATGTGTCTCCATGTATCTCTATGTATCTCCATGTATCTCCATGTATCTCCATGCCTATGGGTCTCTCCGTGCCTCCTGTGCATCGGAGACCTTTTTTTGCCGGTGGTCATTGACCAAGCCGCAGCCAAACACACGCCGTTATTGGCTGCCCGACTCTCCTGCACAAAATCTCGCTCCGTTAGTGAATTCGGCAGCGAGAATCAGGGCCCTGGAGGGGGCTTCAGTCGTACTCGATGTGGACACCAATCCACACTATTCGCTCATTTCGTTAAAGCCCTAGCAATGTAGAAACATTTTGAAATTAAACCCAAAAAAATAATTTTTCGCGACGATTTTTCCGCAAGGATTATTATTATTTTTATTTTTTTTGTCCCCTCCGCCCGCCCACCCACCCACCCCTACCGCTTGTGTTGCCATCGAAACGTCGTGATTTATTATTATTTTACACATATATGTTTTAAAAAATATATATTTACTTTTATTTATCTACCCACGTGACTTTAACGAAAGCACAAAATTGCATGGATTGCCGCAGCCACCAAAGCTTCAGATCAGTCACCAAATCACTGTCAAATACAATGCCAAGTAACATCAACATCATCGTCATCATCATCATGATCGTCGTCAGAGCCATAGGCGTTGCGTGCTCTGCGTCTGAGTGTGTGTGTGAGTGAGTGTGTGTGTGAGTGTGTGTGAGTGAGTGTGTGAGTGAGTGTGTGTGAGTGTGTGTGTGAGAGTGTGTGTGAGTGAGTGTGTGTGAGTGAGGAAAGGGCGGTCCTGCACAGATGCCATATTTTCTGTCCGTCTGCTACAGCAGAGGTGTAGGGAATTCCAACAAGACCTACATCTCTGCTTTATTGACCTGGTCAAGGCCTATGATACCATCAGTAGGCCTGGGCTCTGGGTCGTTCTTCGTGCTACGTGGCCGGGAGTCAGAGCCATTCCCTGTACACCTTGGGGTGCGACAGGGATGTCCTCTGGCTCCCACATTATTTAACATCTATTTTGACCACGTAGTTCGTGAAGCCTTCAATAGCTGTACCAGGGGAATCTCCATATGGTACAGATATAATGGGAGGCTAATCGATGCCCGGGTGCGGTCAAGGGATGGCTCCCTATTGCTCAACCACGTTATGTATGCTGATGATTTGGTAATAGCTGCTCAGTCAGAGGAGGAGTTGGAGACGCTGCTGCTGAGACTGGAGCGTGCCACTAAGAGGTGGGGCCTTACCATCAGCCCCACCAAAACTAAGCACCTGCCTGGGCATTTTGTACCATCGGACACTCCACCCCCACAACTCCCAATCGGTGATGGGGCAGTTGTGGAGAGAGTGGAGAGTTTCCCATACCTGGGCAGTGTCCTTATGACTGGCTCCAGTTTAACAGCAGAGGTCTCACTCCGAATCAGTCGAGCGGCAATATCTTTTCATCGGTTGCGTAACGCTGTGTGGAAGCTACCTGGTCTGTCGCTCCGCACTAAGCTTCAGGTCTTCTCGGCCACGGTCATTCCCTCCCTTCTCTACGCTTGCGAAACGTGGACCCCCCTAATGGAACATCTTCGCCGGTTAGAAACATTTAGGCTGGCCTGCCTACGATCCATCCTGGGTTTAACCAGACTGGATTGTGTGAGGAGCTCAGAAATCCTTGAAAGATCTGGGCAGGGTCCCATCGGTGAGCTCCTCCGGCAGGCAAGGCTGCGATGGCTGGGTCATGTAGCCCGCATGCCCAGCCACCGCATGCCGAAACAGCTTTTGTTTGGCCGGATTGAGGGGGCTAAGCGGGCGCGGCACGGGCTAGAGGAGAGATGGAGTGATGTGGTACAGGAGGACGTGGAGCTGAGTGGACTTGCCGATGACTAGTACCAGCGGTGTCAAGATCGGCCTCTGTGGAGGAGGCTCGTGAAGGATGCTACTGGGCAGTTGGAGGCAGTCGCCCTCCAACAACAACGGACGACGGAGGAGCGATGCTCACAACAACGAGCGGAGCGCCGGGTGGCTAAAGCACAGCAGGTTGGCACAGTAGGGGGCACAGGTGGTGCATCAGCCAGTCATCTCAGTCAGTCGACCCGTGGCACCTGGGTCTGCCCCGTGACCTCCTGCCAGCGGGCGTTCGACACTTCACGTGGCCTCAGGGTGCACATAGCCTGGCACAAGCGTCGTGGTGACGTCACCGCCACTTAGTGGCGAATGGCGGTTGTTGTTGTTGTGTGTGTGTGAGTGTGTGAGTGTGTGTGAGTGTGAGTGAGTGTGAGTGTGTGTGAGTGTGTGAGTGTGTGTGAGTGTGTGTGTGTGAGTGTGTGTGTGAGTGAGTGTGAGTGTGTGTGTGAGTGTGTGTGAGTGTGTGTGAGTGTGTGAGTGTGTGAGTGTGTGAGTGTGTGTGCGTGAGTGTGTGTGTGTGTGTGAGTGTGTGTGAGTGTGTGTGAGTGTGTGAGTGTGTGTGAGTGTGTGTGCGTGAGTGTGTGTGTGTGTGTGAGTGTGTGTGAGTGTGTGTGAGTGTGTGTGAGTGTGTGTGTGAGTGTATGTGTGTGAGTGTGTGTGAGTGTGTGTGAGTGTGTGAGTGTGTGAGTGTGAATGTGTGTGTGTTTGAGTGTGTGTGAGTGTGTGTGAGTGTGTGAGTGTGTGTGAGTGTGTGTGAGTGTGTGTGTGAGTCAGTGAGTGTGTGTGCGAGTGTGTGTGAGTGTGTGTGTGAGTGTGAGTGTGTGTGAGTGTGTGTGAGTGAGTGTGTGTGTGAGTGTGTGTGAGTGTGTGTTCATTCAGCAACTCGAACCCCCTGCAACTCATTCTCCTGCGGAGGAGGGGGCTGGTTGGAACGTCGAGTTGCTCGGTCAATGGCCAGGGTCAACAACAATGGCGGCGGAGGCACCACGTGGTGGTGTATTCTGCACCACGTGGTGTTGTATTCAGCACCACGTGGTGTTGTATTATGCACCACGTGGTGGTGTATTCAGCACCACGTGGTGTTGTATTCAGCATCACGTGGTGGTGTATTCTGCATCACGTGGTGTTGTATTCAGCACCACGTGGTGTTGTATTCTGCACCACGTGGTGTTGCATTCAGCACCACGTGGTGTTGTATTCTGCACCACGTGGTGCTGTATTCTGCACCACGTGGTGTTGCATTCTGCACCACGTGGTGTTGTATTCTGCACCACGTGGTGGTGTATTCAGCACCACGTGGTGTTGTATTCAGCACCACGTGGTGGTGTATTCAGCACCACGTGGTGTTGTATTCAGCACCACGTGGTGTTGTATTCAGCACCACGTGGTGGTGTATTCAGCACCACGTGGTGTTGTATTCAGTACCACGTGGTGTTGTATTCAGCACCACGTGGTGTTGTATTCAGCACCACGTGGTGTTGTATTCAGCACCACGTGGTGTTGTATTCAGCACCACGTGGTGTTGTATTCAGCACCACGTGGTGTTGTATTCAGCACCACGTGGTGTTGTATTCAGTACCACGTGGTGTTGTATTCAGCACCACGTGGTGGTGTATTCAGCACCACGTGGTGTTGTATTCAGCACCACGTGGTGTTGTATTCAGCACCACGTGGTGTTGTATTCAGCACCACGTGGTGTTGTATTCAGTACCACGTGGTGTTGTATTCAGCACCACGTGGTGTTGTATTCTGCACCACGTGGTGTTGCATTCTGCACCACGTGGTGTTGCATTCTGCACCACGTGGTGTTGTATTCTGCACCACGTGGTGTTATATTCTGCACCACGTGGTGTTGTATTCAGCACCACGTGGTGTTGTATTCAGCACCACGTGGTGTTGCATTCAGCACCACGTGGTGGTGTATTCTGCACCACGTGGTGTTGTATTCAGCACCACGTGGTGTTGCATTCTGCACCACGTGGTGTTGCATTCAGCACCACGTGGTGTTGTATTCTGCACCACGTGGTGGTGTATTCTGCACCACGTGGTGTTGTATTCAGTACCACGTGGTGGTGTATTCTGCACCACGTGGTGTTGTATTCAGCACCACGTGGTGGTGTATTCTGCACCACGTGGTGTTGCATTCTGCACCACGTGGTGTTGTATTCTGCATCACGTGGTTGTGTATTCTGCACCACGTGGTGTTGTATTCAGCACCACGTGGTGTTGCATTCAGCACCACGTGGTGTTGTATTCAGCACCACGTGGTGTTGTATTCAGCACCACGTGGTCTTGTATTCAGCACCACGTGGTGCTGTATTCTGCATCACGTGGTGTTGTATTCTGCATCACGTGGTGTTGTATTCTGCACCACGTGGTGTTGCATTCTGCACCACGTGGTGTTGTATTCTGCACCACGTGGTGCTGTATTCAGCACCACGTGGTGTTGTATTCAGCACCACGTGGTGTTGTATTCTGCATCACGTGGTGTTGTATTCTGCATCACGTGGTGTTGTATTCTGCATCACGTGGTGTTATATTCAGCACCACGTGGTGGTGTATTCAGCACCACGTGGTGTTGTATTCAGCACCACGTGGTGGTGTATTCAGCACCACGTGGTGTTGCATTCTGCACCACGTGGTGTTGTATTCTGCACCACGTGGTGTTGCATTCTGCACCACGTGGTGTTGTATTCTGCACCACGTGGTGTTGCATTCTGCACCACGTGGTGTTGTATTCTGCACCACGTGGTGTTGCATTCTGCACCACGTGGTGTTGTATTCAGCACCACGTGGTGTTGTATTCAGCACCACGTGGTGTTGTATTCAGCACCACGTGGTTGTGTATTCAGCACCACGTGGTGGTGTATTCAGCACCACGTGGTGTTGTATTCAGCACCACGTGGTGTTGTATTCAGCACCACGTGGTGTTGTATTCTGCACCACGTGGTGGTCTATTCAGCACCACGTGGTGTTGTATTCTGCACCACGTGGTTGTGTGTTCAGCACCACGTGGTGTTGTATTCAGCACCACGTGGTGTTGTATTCAGCACCACGTGGTGTTGTATTCAGCACCACGTGGTGTTGCATTCAGCACCACGTGGTGTTGTATTCTGCACCACGTGGTGTTGTATTCAGCACCACGTGGTGGTGTATTCAGCACCACGTGGTGTTGTATTCAGCACCACGTGGTGGTGTATTCAGCACCACGTGGTGTTGTATTCTGCACCACGTGGTGTTGTATTCAGCACCACGTGGTGTTGTATTCAGCACCACGTGGTGTTGTATTCAGCACCACGTGGTGGTGTATTCTGCACCACGTGGTGTTGTATTCAGCACCACGTGGTGTTGTATTCAGCACCACGTGGTGTTGTATTCAGCACCACGTGGTGTTGTATTCAGTACCACGTGGTGTTGTATTCTGCACCACGTGGTGGTGTATTCTGCACCACGTGGTGGTGTATTCTGCACCACGTGGTGGTGTATTCTGCACCACGTGGTGTTGTATTCTGCACCACGTGGTGTTGTATTCTGCACCACGTGGTGTTGTATTCTGCACCACGTGGTGGTGTATTCAGCACCACGTGGTGTTGTATTCAGCATCACGTGGTGGTGTATTCAGCACCACGTGGTGTTGTATTCTGCATCACGTGGTGCTGTATTCTGCACCACGTGGTGTTGTATTCTGCACCACGTGGTGTTGTATTCAGCACCACGTGGTGTTGTATCCTGCACCACGTGGTGGTGTATTCAGCACCACGTGGTGCTGTATTCAGCACCACGTGGTGGTGTATTCAGCACCACGTGGTGTTGCATTCTGCACCACGTGGTGTTGTATTCAGCACCACGTGGTGGTGTATTCAGCACCACGTGGTGTTGTATTCTGCACCACGTGGTGTTGTATTCAGCATCACGTGGTGGTGTATTCAGCACCACGTGGTGTTGTATTCAGCACCACGTGGTGTTGTATTCAGCACCACGTGGTGTTGTATTCTGCACCACGTGGTGTTGTATTCAGCACCACGTGGTGTTGTATTCAGCACCACGTGGTGTTGTATTCTGCACCACGTGGTGTTGTATTCAGCACCACGTGGTGTTGTATTCTGCACCACGTGGTGGTGTATTCTGCACCACGTGGTGTTGTATTCAGCACCACGTGGTGGTGTATTCAGCACCACGTGGTGGTGTATTCAGCACCACGTGGTGTTGTATTCTGCACCACGTGGTGTTGTATTCAGCACCACGTGGTGTTGTATTCTGCATCACGTGGTGTTGTATTCTGCATCACGTGGTGGTGTATTCTGCATCACGTGGTGTTGTATTCTGCACCACGTGGTGTTGTATTCAGCACCACGTGGTGCTGTATTCAGCACCACGTGGTGTTGTATTCAGCACCACGTGGTGGTGTATTCAGCACCACGTGGTGGTGTATTCTGCACCACGTGGTGTTGTATTCTGCACCACGTGGTGTTGTATTCTGCATCACGTGGTGTTGTATTCAGCACCACGTGGTGTTGTATTCAGCACCACGTGGTGTTGTATTCTGCATCACGTGGTGTTGTATTCAGCACCACGTGGTGTTGTATTCTGCATCACGTGGTGCTGTATTCAGTACCACGTGGTGGTGTATTCAGCACCACGTGGTGTTGTCGACCAGAGAGTCGTCCACGAAGACATGGATGCTGGTGGAAGCCAATTCGGTTTCAATTGACAATGTGTCACGTTAACATTATCATCATTATCACCACCACCATCATCATCATCATCATAATCTTCATCATCGGAGCGTGTTTACGAAGTGCGTGGTTAATGCAGTCCATTGATTCCTTTTGCAGCAGGCATTCCCTTTGGTGTTTAAACGTCTTGGAGAACGCGACCCTCCTTCCATTTGCCAGACGTGTGGGTAAGCGTGTTCGTGTTTTAATTAAAATAAAAAAAAAACACATTCATGTCGGCAAGAATTGTCTCATTTCCGCGAGAGCTCCGCTCGATGTGAAGGCAAAAGGAATCCGTCTCCGCATGTCCGAGCCCGCTGGGCATCGTGCGAGTGTTGAGACTCTCCCACGCCTCACCAGCGGTGATGTCAACCCAAGATTGATCGCGAAATGTCAACCCATCACCCATTACCCATCATCACCCGTGTCACGTCATCCGCCGGTGGTCACCCATCACCCTCCCCTACATCCTCCCCATCCATCAGCTCCCATCACCCATCACCCATCCCATCGCCTCTCCTCCATCCTCCCATCCATACCTATACCCTCCCCATCGCCTTCCGCCCATCCATCCATCCATCCTCTCAGCCAGTGAATGAGTTTGGTGAGTGAGCGAATGACTGAGCGAGTGACTGGGTGAGTGAGCGAGCGAGTGACTGGGTGAGTGAATGATTTTGATGAGTGAGAGAGCGAGTGACTGAGCGAGCGAGCAACTGGGTGAGTGAGCGAGTGACTGGGTGAGTGAGCGAGTGACTGGGTGAGTGAGCAACTGGGTGAGTGGGCGAGTGACTGGGTGAGTGAACAAGTTTGGTGAGTGAGCGAGTGACTGAGCGAGTGACTGGGTGAGTGAGTGAGCGAGTGACTGGGTGAGTGAATGATTTTGATGAGTGAGAGAGTGAGTGGCTGAGTGAGCGAGCAACTGGGTGAGTGAGCGAGTGACTGGGTGAGTGAATGAGTTTGGTGAGTGAGCGAGTGACTGGGTGAGTGGGCGAGCAACTGGGTGAGCGAGCGAGTGACTGGGTGAGTGAATGAGTTTGGTGAGTGAGTGACTGAGTGAGCGAGCAACTGGGTGAGTGAGCGAGTGAGCGACTGACTGGGTGAGTGAGTGAGTGAGCGAGTGTCTGGGTGAGTGATTGAGTTTGGTGAGTGAGCGAGTGACTGAGTGAGCAAGCAACTGAGTGACTGAGCGAGTGACTGGATGAATGAGTGCGTGACTGAGCGAGTGACTGAGTGAGTGAGCGAGTGACTGAGCGAGTGAATGAGCGAGCAAGGGACTGGGTGAGTGACTGGGTGAGTGAGCGAGTGACTCAGCGAGTGACTGGGTGAGTGATCGAGTGACTGAGCGAGTGAATGAGCGAGCAAGGGACTGGGTGAGTGATTGGGTGAGTAAGCGAGTGAATGAGCGAGTGACTGGGTGAGTGAGCGAGTGACTGAGCGAGTGACTGGGTAAGTGAGCGAGTGACTGGGTGAGTGAATGAGCGAGCAAGGGACTGGGTGAGTGACTGGGTGAGTGAGCGAGTGACTGAGCGAGTGACTGGGTGAGTGAGCGAGTGACTGAGCGAGTCACTGGGTGAGTGAGCAAGTGATTGAGTGAGTGACTGGTTGAGTGAGCAAGTGACTGAGCGAGTGACTGGGTAAGTGAGCGAGTGACTGAGCGAGTCAATGAGCGAGCAAGGGACTGGGTGAGTGACTGAGCGAGTGAGCGAGAGACTGGGTGAGTGAGCGAGTGACTGGGTAAGTGAGCGAGTAACTGGGTGAGTGAATGAGCGAGCAAGGGCTTGGTTGAGTGACTGGGTGAGTGAGCGAGTGACTGAGCGAGTGACTGGGTGAGTGAGCGAGTGACGAGCGAGTGACTGGGTGAGTGATCGAGTGACTGAGCGAGTGACTGGGTGAGTGAGCGAGTTACTGGGCGAGCGAGCGAGTGATTGTGTGAGTGAATGAGCGAGTGACTGGGAGAGCGAGCGAGTGACTGGGTGAGCGAATATGCGAGTGAGTGACTGAGTGAGTGAATGAGCGTGCGAGTGATTGGGAGAGCGAGCGAGTGACTGCGTGAGTGAATGAGCGAGCGAGTGACTGGGTGAGTGAATGAACGAGCGAGTGACTGAGTGACCGGGAGAGCGAGCGAGTGACTGGGTGAGTGAATGAGCGAGCGAGTGACTGGGTGAGTGAATGAGCGAACGAGTGACTGTGTGAGTGAATGAGCGAGCGAGTGACTGGGTGAGTGAATGAGCGAGCGAGTGACTGGGTGAGTGAATGAGCAAGTGAGTGACTGGGTGAGTGACTGGGTGAGTGAGCCAGTGACTGAGTGAGTGAATGAGCGAGCGAGTGACTGGGTGAGTGAATGAGCGAGCGAGTGACTGGGTGAGTGAATGAGCGAGCGAGTGACTGGGTGAGTGAATGAACGAGCGAGTGACTGAGTGACCGGGAGAGCGAGCGAGTGACTGGGTGAGTGAATGAGCGAGCGAGTGACCGGGAGAGCGAGCGAGTGACTGGGTGAGTGAATGAGCGAGTGACTGGGTGAGTGAATGAGCGGGCGAGTGACTGGGTGAGTGAATGAGCGAGCGAGTGACTGGGTGAGTGAATGAGCGAGCGAGTGACTGGGTGAGTGAATGAGCGGGCGAGTGACTGGGTGAGTGAATGAGCGAGCGAGTGACTGGGTGAGTGAATGAGCGAGTGACTGGGTGAGTGACCGGGAGAGCGAGTGACTGGGTGAGTGAATGAGCGAGCGAGTGACTGGGTGAGTGAATGAGCGAGCGAGTGACTGGGTGAGTGAATGAGCGAGCGAGTGACTGGGTGAGTGAATGAGCGAGCGAGTGACCGGGAGAGCGAGCGAGTGACTGGGTGAGTGAATGAGCGAGTGACTGGGTGAGTGAATGAGCGGGCGAGTGACTGGGTGAGTGAATGAGCGAGCGAGTGACTGGGTGAGTGAATGAGCGAGCGAGTGACTGGGTGAGTGAATGAGCGAGCGTGGTATTGTCCACCTACCCCCCCCCTACCACCCCCCCGCACTGCTCATGAGCCACAGTGGCAGATGGCCTTGGTGAGGCGCTGCCGCTCGCCACTGACAGCACTTGCCCCCGCAGTCCGCTGAGGCTACACCGGGAGGGCGGATCTTTTGTCTTTGGCCTTGGAGAGGCGGTGGGTGGTGGAATGATCGCACCGTCGAGGGGAGATGGAGTTGGAAGGTGGTTGAGGTGGTGGTTGTGGTGGTGGTTGTGGTGGTGGTTGTGGTTGAGGTGGTGGTTGTGGTGGTGGTTGTGGTGGTGGTTGTGGTGGTGGTTGAGGTGGTTGAGGTGGTGGAGGTGGTGGTGGAGGTGGTTGTGGTGGTTGAGGTGGTTGGGGAGGTGGTGGAAGTGGTGGTGGAGGTGGTGGAGGTGGTGGTTGGGGTGGTGGTGGAGGTGGTGGTTATGGTGGTGGTGGTTGTGGTGGTGGTTGTGGTGGTGGTTGTGGTGGTGGAGGTGGTGGTTGTGGTGGTTGAGGTGGTGGTTGTGGTGGTGGTTATGGTGGTGGTGGTTGTGGTGGTGGTTGAGGTGGTGGTGGTTGTGGTGGTGGTTGTGGTGGTTGAGGTGTTGGTTGTGGTGGTTGAGGTGGTGGTTGTGGTGGTGGTTATGGTGGTGGTTGAGGTGGTGGTGGAGGTGGTGGAAGTGGTGGTTGTGGTGGTGGTTGAGGTGGTGGTGGTTGTGGTGGTTGTGGTGGTTGAGGTGGTGGTTGTGGTGGTGGTTGAGGTGGTGGTGGTTGTGGTGGTGGTTGTGGTGGTTGAGGTGGTGGTTGTGGTGGTTGAGGTGGTGGTTGAGGTCGTGGTTGAGGTGGTGGTGGAAGTGGTGGTTGAGGTGGTGGTGGAAGTGGTGGTTGAGGTTGTGGTTGTGGTGGTTGAGGTGGTGGTTGTGGTGGTTGAGGTGGTTAAGGAGGTGGTTGACGTGGATGAGGTGGTGGTTGTGGTGGTGGTTGACGTGGTGGTTGAGGTGGTGGTGATGGTTGACGTTGTTGTGGTGGTTGAGAATGTGGTTGTTGTGGTGGTGGTGGTGGTGGGGATGAGAAGGGAAGAGGGAACCAGATCGTGTGGAATGCAGTTGGGTGTAGCCATGCAGGTGACCGTGTGGAATGCAGGGTTGGGCACTTGAGAGAATTTGTTATTTTCTCACTCTGAAAACGTTTTATTATTTAACCACGTGAGGCCCCAACTGGCGGGCTGTTCCAATGCAGCGTCTCTTTGTCAGAATCACAAACGGTAGCGGCTCAACACAGGCGGCTTATCAACATCAACATCATCATCATCACGGAGAACATAGTCTGAAGGCGTAGAGATGCACAGAGACCCACAGAGACACATAGAGACACATAGAGACACATAGAGACACATAGAGACACATGGAGATACATAGAGACACATAGAGACACATAGAGACCCATAGAGACACGTAGAGACCCATAGAGACACTTAGAGACACGTAGAGACATACAGAGACCCATAGAGACACATAGAGACACATAGAGATGCATAGAGATACATAGAGACCCATACAGACACACATAGAGAGACATAGATACACATAGAGACCCATAGAGACACGTAGAGACACATAGAGACACAGAGAGACTCATAGAGACCCATAGAGACACGTAGAAACACGTAGAGACACACAGAGACCCATAGAGACACAGAGAGACCCATAGAGACACATAGAGATATATAGAGACACATAGAGACACATAGAGATACAGAGGCACACAGAGACACATAGAGACACATAGAGACCCATAGAGACTCATAGAGACCCATAGAGACACATAGAGACACATAGAGACCCATAGAGACTCATAGAGACCCATAGAGACACATAGAGACACATAGAGATACATAGAGACACACAGAGACACATAGAGAACCATAGAGACCCATAGAGACACATAGAGACACATAGAGACCCATAGAGACACATAGAGACTCATAGAGACCCATAGAGACACGTAGAGACACATAGAGACACAGAGAGACTCATAGAGACCCATAGAGACACGTAGAGACACGTAGAGACCCATAGAGACACAGAGAGACCCATAGAGATACATAGAGACACATAGAGATACATAGAGATACATAGAGATAGATAGAGACACACAGAGATACATAGAGACACATAGAGACACGTAGAGACTCATAGAGACACATAGAGACACATAGAGATACATAGAGATACATAGAGACCCATAGAGACCCATAGAGACATATAGAGACCCATAGAGATACATAGAGACACTTAGAGACACGTAGAGACACACAGATACCCATAGAGACACATAGAGACACATAGAGACACACAGAGACCCATAGAGACACATAGAGACACATAGAGATACATAGAGACCCATAGAGACACACAGAGACCCAGAGAGACAGATAGAGACCCATAGAGACACGTAGAGACACATAGAGACCCATAGAGACACGTAGAGACACATAGAGACACATAGAGACCCATAGAGACATATAGAGACACATAGAGACACGTAGAGACACATAGAGACACATAGAGACCCATAGAGACACCTAGAGACACGTAGATACCCATAGAGACACGTAGAGACCCATAGAGACACATAGAGACCCATAGAGACACATAGAGACACGTAGAGACCCATAGAGACACATAGAGACCCATAGAGACACGTAGAGACCCATAGAGACACATAGAGACCCATAGAGACACATAGAGACCCATAGAGACACATAGAGACACATAGAGAACCATAGAGACACACATAGAGACACATAGAGATACATAGAGATACATAGAGATACGTAGAGACACATAGAGACCCATAGAGACCCATAGAGGCACATAGAGACCCATAGAGGCACATAGAGACCCATAGAGACACATAGAGACACACAGAGACACATAGAGACACATAGAGACACATAAAGACACATAGAGACCCATAGAGATAAACAGAGACACACAGAGACACATAGAGACCCATAGAGACCCATAGAGACACATAGAGATACTTAGAGACACATAGAGACACGTAGAGACACATAGAGACACATAGAGATACTTAGAGACACATAGAGACACATAGAGACCCATAGAGACACATAGAGATATATAGAGACACGTAGCGACACATAGAGACCGATAGAGACACATAGAGACCCACAGAGACCCATAGAGATATATAGAGACACATAGAGACACATAGAGATACATGGAGACACATAGAGACCCATAGAGACATACAGAGACACATAGAGACCCATAGAGACATACAGAGACACATAGAGACCCATAGAGACACATAGAGATACATAGAGACACACAGAGACCCATAGAGACACATAGAGACAAATAGAGACCCATAGAGATACATAGAGAAACATAGAGACCCATAGAGACACATAGAGACCCATAGAGACACATAGAGACACATAGAGACCCATAGAGACACATAGAGACCCATAGAGACACATAGAGACCCATAGAGACACATAGAGATGGATAGAGACCCATAGAGACACATAGGGAACCATAGAGACACATAGAGACACATAGAGACACATAGAGACACATAGAGATACATAGAGACACGTAGAGACCCATAGAGACACATAGAGACACATAGAGACACGTAGAGACCCATAGAGACACATAGAGACCCATAGAGAGACATAGATATACTTAGAGACACATAGAGACACATAGAGACCCCTAGAGACCCATAGAGACACATAGATACCCATAGAGACACGTAGAGACCCATAGAGACCCATAGAGACACATAAAGACACGTAGAGACCCATAGGGACACATAGAGACTCATGGAGACACATAGAGACACATAGAGTCCCATAGAGACACATAAAGACACGTAGAGACACATAGAGACACATAGAGACCCATAGAGACTCATAGAGACACATAGAGACTCATGGAGACACATAGAGACACATAGAGACCCATAGAGACACATAAAGACACGTAGAGACCTATAAAGACACATAGAGACCCATAGAGACACATAGAGACACGTAGAGACTCATGGAGACACATAGAGACACATAGAGACCCATAGAGACACATAGAGACCCATAGAGACACATAGAGACACATAGAGACACATAGAGACACATAGAGACCCATAGAGACACATAGAGACCCATAGAGACCCATAGAGACACATAGAGACACATAAAGACACATAGAGACACGTAGAGACCCATAGAGACACATAGAGACACATAGAGACACGTAGAGACCCATAGAGACCCCTAGAGACCCATAGAGACACGTAGAGACACATAGAGACCCATAGAGACACGTAAAGACCCATAGAGACACACAGAGACCCATAGAGACCCATAGAGACACATAGATACCTATAGAGACCCATAGAGACACACAGAGACCCATAGAGACACATAGAGACACATAGAGATACATAGAGATACATAGAGACACATAGAGACACATAGAGACCCCTAGAGACACGTAGAGAAACATAGAGACACGTAGAGACCCATAGAAACACATAGATACCCAGAGACACATAGAGACACATAGAGACCCATAGAGACACATAGAGACCCATAGAGACACATAGAAACCCATAGAGACAGATAGAGACACATAGAGATACTTAGAGACACATAGAGACACATAGAGATACATAGATACCTATAGAGACACATAGAGACACATAGAGACACGTAGAGATACATAGAGACACATAGAGACACATAGAGACACATAGAGACCCATAGAGACACGTAGAGACACATAGAGACACATAGGGACACATAAAGACACATAGAGACCCATAGACACACGTAGAGACCCATAGAGACACAGAGACACATAGAGACACATAGAGACACATAGAGACACATAGAAATACATAGATACCTATAGAGACACATAGAGACACATAGAGACCCATAGAGACACATAGAGACACATAGAGACCCATATAGACACATAGAGACACATAGAGACACGTAGAGACACATAGAGACCCATAGAGACACATAGAGACACATAGAGACACATAGGAACCCATAGAGACACATAAAGACACGTAGAGACACATAGATAGCTATAGAGACACATAGAGACACATAGAGACCCCTAGAGACACATAGAGACCCATAGAGACACATAGAGACACATATAGATACATAGAGACCCATAGAGACCCACAGAGACCCATAAAGACACATAGAGACACGTAGAGACACATAGAGACCCATAGAGACACGTAAAGACCCATAGAGACACATAGAGACACATAGAGACACATAGAGACAATAAAGACCCATAGAGACACATAAAGACACATAGAGACACATAAAGATACATAGGGACACGTAGAGACCCATAGAGACACAGAGATACATAGAGACACGTAGAGACCCATAGAGACCCATAGAGACACATAGAGACACATAGAGACACATAAAGACCCATAGAGACACATAAAGACACATAGAGACACATAAAGATACATAGGGACACATAGAGACACGTAGAGACACATAGAGACCCATAGAGACACGTAAAGACCCATAGAGACACATAGAGACACATAGAGACACATAGAGACACATAAAGACCCATAGAGACACATAAAGACACATAGAGACACATAAAGATACATAGGGACACGTAGAGACCCATAGAGACACAGAGATACATAGAGACACGTAGAGACCCATAGAGACCCATAGAGACACATAGATACATAGAGACCCATAGAGACCCATAGAGACACCTAGAGACACATAGAGACCCATAGAGACACATAAAGACACATAGAGATACATAGAGACACGTAGAGACCCATAGAGACACATAGAGACACATTAAATCCACGCGACCACCACGTGGAGAGAGAGAGAGAGGCGGGGTAGTCAGTATCTCCTAGCCCACTATGGCGACCTCCAACATCAACAGCAGAGGGCAGAGGAGCGACGCTCACAATAACGAGCGGAGCGCAGGGCCGATACATCTCAGCGAAGAGGCAAAGTTGTGGAGCACAGCGGGTGAATCTGCCAGGTAACGTGTCAAGCCACGTTACCTGGGTCTGTCACGTGATCACCACCTGCACCTAGCCTGGCACAGCAGTCAAACCAACGGCACCTGCTGGGTCTGCCCCGTGACCTCCTCCTCGTGCACCTAGCCTGGCAAAGCAGTCAACCCATGGCACCTGCTGGGTCTGTCACGTGACCTCCTCCTCCTCATGCACCTAGCCTGGCACAGCAGTCAAACCAACGGCACCTGCTGGGTCTGCCCCGTGACCTCCTCCTCATGCACCTAGCCTGGCACAGCAGTCAACCCGTGGCACCTGCTGGGTCTGTCACGTGACCTCCTGCACCTAGCCTGGCACAGCAGTCAACCCAGAGCACCTGCTGGGTCTGTCACGTGACCTTCACCTGCACCTAGCCTGGCACAGCAGTCAACCCATGGCACCTGCTGTGTCTGTCACGTGACCTCCTCCGTCGTCACGACAGGCTTGAGTCGCAATGCACTGTGGGGGGGGGGGGCGGTGACGTCACGACAGGCTTGAGTCGCAGTGCACTGTGGGGCAGCGGTGACGTCACGACAGGCTTGAGTCGCAGTGCATTGTGGGGGGGGAGAGGGTGACGTCACGACAGGCTTGAGTCGCAGTGCACTGTGGGAGCAGCGGTGACGTCACGACAGGCTTGAGTCGCAGTGCATTGTGGGAGCAGGGCCCTCCGCTGCGTCTCCGGTGCGCCCCCTGCGGGACTTTCTGGCACCGGGCACCTCGGAGGAGGCCCCCAGGATCACGTGACAGGTGTCACGGGATCACGTGACAGGTGTCACGGATCGCTGCCTCTTGGCAGCGATTTGACTCACCACAGAGACCCATAGACTCCCACAGAGAGCCATAGACTCACACAGAGACCCGTAGACTCACACAGAGACCCGTAGACTCGCACAGAGACCCGTAGACTCACACAGAGACCCATAGACTCACACAGAGACCCGTAGACTCACACAGAGACCCGTAGACTCGCACAGAGACCCATAGACTCACACAGAGACCCATAGACTCACACAGAGACCCGTAGACTCTCACAGAGACCCGTAGACTCGCACAGAGACCCGTAGACTCACCTGCAGAGACCCGTAGACTCACAGAGACCCGTAGACTCGCACAGAGCCCCGTAGACTCACCTGCAGAGAGCCGTAGACTCACACAGAGACCCGTAGACACACACAGAGACCCGTAGACTCGCACAGAGACCCGTAGACTCACCATAGAGATACACAGACTCACCATAGAGACCCGTAGACTCACACAGAGACCCGTAGACTCACCATAGAGATACACAGACTCACCATAGAGACCCGTAGACTCACGCAGAGACCCGTAGACTCACCATAGAGACCCGTAGACTCACCATAGAGACCCGTAGACTCACCATAGAGACCCGTAGACTCACCACAGAGACCCGTAGACTCACCACAGAGACCCGTAGACTCACCATAGAGACCCGTAGATTCACCATAGAGACCCGTAGACTCACACAGAGACCCATAGACTCACCATAGAGACCCGTAGACTCACGCAGAGACCCGTAGACTCACCATAGAGACCCGTAGACTCACCATAGAGACCCGTAGACTCACCATAGAGACCCGTAGACTCACCACAGAGACCCGTAGACTCACACAGAGACCCGTAGACTTACCATAGAGACCCGTAGACTCACCACAGAGACCCGTAGACTCACACAGAGACCCATAGACTCACCATAGAGACCCGTAGACTCACGCAGAGACCCGTAGACTCACCATAGAGACCCGTAGACTCACCATAGAGACCCGTAGACTCACCATAGAGACCCGTAGACTCACCACAGAGACCCATAGACTCACCATAGAGATACATAGACTCACCTCCAGAGAGCCGTAGACTCACCATAGAGACCCGTAGACTCACCACAGAGACCCATAGACTCACCACAGAGACCCATAGACTCACCACAGAGACCCGTAGACTCACACAGAGACCTGTAGACTCACACAGAGACTTGTAGACTCGCACAGAGACTCGTAGACTCACACAGAGACCCATAGACTGACATAGAGACCCGTAGACTCACCACAGAGACCCATAGACTCACCTGCAGAGACTCGTAGACTCACACAGAGACCCGTAGACTCACACAGAGACCCATAGACTCACACAGAGACCCGTAGACTCACCATAGAGACCCGTAGACTCACACAGAGACCCATAGACTCACCATAGAGACCCGTAGACTCACACAGAGACCCGTAGACTCACACAGAGACCCGTAGACTCACACAGAGACCCGTAGACTCACCATAGAGACCCGTAGACTTACCATAGAGACCCATAGAATCACACAGAGACCTGTAGACTCACACAGAGACCCGTAGACTCACGCAGAGACCCGTAGACTCACCATAGAGACCCGTAGACTCACCTGAAGAGAGCCGTAGACTCACCATAGAGACCCGTAGACTCATCATAGAGACCCACAGACTCACACAGAGACCCGTAGACTCACCATAGAGACCCGTAGACTCACCATAGAGACCCACAGACTCACACAGAGACCCGTAGACTCACACAGAGACCCATAGACTCACCATAGAGACCCGTAGACTCGCACAGGGACCCGTAGACTCACCACAGAGACCCATATACTCACACAGAGACCCATAGACTCACCATTGAGACCCGTAGACTCGCACAGAGACCCGTAGACTCACACAGAGAACCCATAGACTCACATAGAGACCCGTAGACTCACACAGAGACCCGTAGACTCACACAGAGACCCGTAGACTCAAACAGAGACCCGTAGACTCACATAGAGACCCGTAGACTCACCATAGAGACCCGTAGACTCACACAGAGACCCATAGACTCACACAGAGACCCATAGACTCACCATAGAGACCCGTAGACTCACCATAGAGACCCATAGACTCACACAGAGACCCGTAGACTCACACAGAGACCCGTAGACTCACACAGAGACCCGTAGACTCTCATAGAGACCCGTAGACTCACCATAGAGACCCATAGACTCACACAGAGACCCATAGACTCACACAGAGACCCGTAGACTCACACAGAGACCCGTAGACTCACACAGAGACCCGTAGACTCACCATAGAGACCCGTAGACTCACACAGAGACCCGTAGACTCACACAGAGGCCCGTAGACTCACCATAGAGACCCGTAGACTCACACAGAGACCCGTAGACTCACCATAGAGACCCGTAGACTCATCATAGAGACCCGTAGACTCACACAGAGACCCGTAGATTCACCTGCAGAGAGCCATAGGCTCACCATAGAGACCCGTAGACTGACATAGAGACCCGTAGACTCGCACAGAGACCCGTAGACTCACCTGCAGAGACCCGTAGACTGACATAGAGACCCGTAGACTCACCATAGAGACCCGTAGACTCACCATAGAGACCCATAGTCTCACACAGAGACCCATAGACTGACATAGAGACCCGTAGACTCACACAGAGACCCGTAGACTTACCTGCAGAGAGCCATAGACTCACCATAGAGACCCGTAGACTCACCATAGAGACCCGTAGACTCACACAGAGACCCGTAGACTCACCATAGAGACCCGTAGACTCACACAGAGACCCGTAGACTCAGCACAGAGACCCGTAGACTCACACAGAGACCCGTAGACTCACCATAGAGACCCGTAGACTCACCATAGAGACCCATAGACTCACACAGAGACCCGTAGACTCACATAGAGACCCGTAGACTCGCACAGAGACCCGTAGACTCACCTCCAGAGACCCGTAGACTCCCACAGAGACCCGTAGACTCACCATAGAGATACATAGACTCACCTCCAGAGAGCCGTAGACTCGCACAGAGAGCAGTAGACTCACCATAGAGACCCGTAGACTAACATAGAGATAGACAGATTCACCTCCAGAGAGCCATAGACTCCCACAGAGACCTATAGACTCACATAGAGATACTCAGACTCACACAAAGACCCGTAGAATCACACAGAGAGCCGTAGACTGGGACAGAGAGCCGTAGACTCACCATAGAGACCCGTAGACTCACCATAGAGACCCGTAGACTCGTACAGAGAGCCGTAGACTCACTGCAGAGATACACAGATTCACCTCCAGAGAGCCGTAGACTCACCACCAGAAAGCCGTAGACTCACACAGAGACCCGTAGACTCACACAGAGAGCCGTAGACTCACACAGAGACCGTAGACTTCCACAATCCACGATCCACAATCCACAATCCACAAGTGACAATCCACAAGTCACAATCCGCAATCCACACTTCACAATCCACAAGTCACAATCCACAAGTCACAATCCACAATCCACAAGTCACAATCCACAAGTCACAATCCACAATCCGCAATCCGCAATCCACAATCCGCAATCCACAAGTCACAATCCACAATCCACAAGTCACAAGTCACAATCCACAAGTCACAATCCACAAGTCACAATCCACAAGTCACAAGTCACAATCCACAAGTCACAAGTCACAATCGACAATCCACAATCCACAAGTCACAAGTCACAATCCACCAGTCACAATCCACAATCCACAATCCACAAGTCACAATCCACAAGTCACAATCCACAATCCACAAGTCACAAGTCACAATACACAAGTCACAATCCACAAGTCACAATCCACAATCCATAAGTCACAAGTCACAATCCACAATCCACAAGTCACAATCCACAAGTCACAATCCACAATCCACAAGTCACAATCCACAAGTCACAATCCACAATCCACAAGTCACAATCCACAAGTCACAATCCACAATCCACAAGTCACAATCCACAAGTAACAATCCACAAGTCACAATCCACAATCCACAAGTCACAATCCACAAGTCACAATCCACAAGTCACAATCCACAATCCACAAGTCACAATCCACAATCCACAAGTCACAATCCACAATCCACAAGTCACAATCCACAAGTCACAATCCACAATCCACTAGTCACAATCCACAATCCACAAGTCACAATCCATAAGTCACAAGTCACAATCCACAAGTCACAATTCAATCCACAATCCACAAGTCACAATCCACAAGTCACAATCCACAAGTCACAATCCACAAGTCACAATCCACAATCCATAAGTCACAAGTCACAATCCACAATCCACAAGTCACAATCCACAAGTCACAATCCACAATCCACAAGTCACAAGTCACAATCCCCAAGTCACAATCCACAATCCACAAGTCACAATCCACAAGTCACAATCCAAAATCCACAAGTCACAATCCACAAGTCACAATCCACAATCCACAAGTCACAATCCACAATCCACAAGTCACAATCCCCAAGTCACAATCCACAATCCACAAGTCACAATCCACAAGTCACAATCCACAAGTCACAATCCACAATCCACAAGTCACAATCCACAATCCACAAGTCACAATCCACAAGTCACAATCCACAAGTCACGAAACGAGAAGCACTCCACACACCCACCCCCAAGTGCCGGATGGAGTTAGTGCGAGGCCTGTAGCTTATGATGTTATTAAAGCGACCCTAAATAAGCAGCAAAAAAACCACTTAAACAATGCTTAATTCTCCTGTTTGATTTGTACTAGGTGCCTCGGTGAATGTATATGCTCTGACCTTAACATAGCTATTTCTGTGACCAGTTACAAGCTAATCACTCAGCTATTTCAAGGCTAAATTCTATGCTAATTCCTTTGTCAAGGGGTGCCTCTAAGGATGTGTATACTTTAACTTAGCTATTTCAATGCTAAATTCTACGCTAATTCCTTTGTCAAGGGGTGCCTCTGCGGATGTGTACGCTTTAACTTAACTAAATCAACGCTAAATTATATGCTAATTCCTTTGTCAAGGGGTGCCTCTGCGGATGTGTATGCTTTAACTTTAACATAGCCTTTTTGTGACCAGTCACAAGCTAATCACTCAGCCATTTCAATGCTAAATTCTATGCTAATTCCTTTGTCAAGGCGCTTTGTTTCTTCTCACACAGCTTAAAGGTCGTGATCTCAGCGTGGCTTTCTCACTCCAGCGCTGTCCTCCAGACAGTCTCGTCCCTTCACCTGATGAAGGCCGCTTGTGTTGTGGCTGAAACGTCGTGAGAATATTATCGTGTTATTTTATTTTATCAATTTATTATTTTATTCTCATTCTACGTGGTGGTGACTTTACCGAAAGAAGATTAGAAAAACGCGCACAAATGTTTAACTTGCACAGCAAAAGCCGTCTCGGGTGTGGACCAATCAAATTCAAGGACAGTGCCAATATTATTATCAGAGTTGTCTTTTTTTGTTTGCATTTTGACTGCTTGTGTTGTGGTTATTGCAAACACGATGCCTTGTATAAAGGTGTCAGTTTTTTGTGCCAGTTAAAAGGGTAAAACCTATTCCTATAAAAAGAGACAACTCTGATAATAATAATATTGGCACTGTCCTTGAATTTGATTGGTCCACACCAGAGACGGCTTTTCTTAGAGCCCTTTAGTCTCTCCACTGGTGTTGGACCAGAAGACGCCAAAAGGCTTGGAGACTGGGCTCTAAGAAAAGCCGTCTCGGGTGTGGACCAATCAAATTCAAGGACAGTGCCAATATTATCATTATCAGAGTTGTCATTTTTTGTTTGCCTTTTGACTGCTTGTGCTGTGGTCATTGCAAACACGATGCCTTGAATAAAGGTGTCAGTTTTTGTGCCAGTTAAAAGGGTAAAACCTATTACTATATCGTCTTACTGGCAAAAGGAGGTCTCATAATGTAACCGATTGTACCATTCATAACCCTTGCAAGGCGCCTTGGATGAAGGCGCCTTGTAAATATGAGCTATGATAGACTCCCAGGGAGGCACGTGGACTCACAGGGAGGCCCATATATAGCCCACGTGGAGGCCCGCAGTCTCGCATCGGCCGAGTTGCGATGAAACCAGGCCGCCAAGTGTGGCGGGTTGATGGTCTCAGCACGGATCGACTTGCGAGATCAATAGGCGTACTTACAGCAGCGTGCGTGTGTGTTGAACTAATTTTACACTGTACGTAGCAAACAGTTCTCTCGAAATTAGTTCTAAATGTAGCATGGTGGTGTAGTGTAATAACAAGCTAACCACCACAACAAGCAGCAGTACTGACAAAACTCGATATGGTATATAGTGTATTGTGTCTAGCAGTGTAGTGTCTATGTTGAGCTCCTTTTTCACCACCATGCATAGCCAACCGTGCTAATTGGAAATGCATTGGGGTGGGGGTTGTAAGTACAACGAACACAACAACAACAACAGGTAAAGTCACCACGTTGAAGGGGGGGACACAATAAAATAATAAAATATATATAAAACAATACAATTCTCACGACGTTTCGACTGCAACACAAGCAGCAGACATCATCATCATCAAGGTGTGAAAACCAACGGCAGTCGAAACGTCGTGAGAATTTTATTGTTTTATACATATCTTATACTGGTAGGAGCGAAGATTGTGAACTGAGTGTACCAGCCTGCAATAGATTAATGTGTCCGTCCGTCCGTCCCCTTTCAATACTTTAACGAAGTGAAATCTCGTGTGACTGTCATCCTTTATGTAACCACGTGAGTGACGTCATTGAGAGTCACTCTCCTGTCACCGACATCCTTTATTTAACCACGTGAGTGACGTCATTGAGAGTCACTCTCTTGTCACCGACATCCTTTATTTAACTACGTGAGTGACGTCATTGAGAGTCACTCTCTTGTCACTGACATCCTTTATTTAACCGCGTGAGCGACGTCATTGAGAGTCACTCTCTTGTCACTGACATCCTTTATTTAACCACGTGAGTGACGTCATTGAG
This sequence comes from Petromyzon marinus, assembly GCF_048934315.1. NCBI lineage: Eukaryota > Metazoa > Chordata > Hyperoartia > Petromyzontiformes > Petromyzontidae > Petromyzon > Petromyzon marinus. The sequence continues at coordinate 925,496 of NW_027422629.1, forward strand.
AGTCACTCTCTTGTCACTGACATCCTTTATTTAACCACGTGAGTGACGTCATTGAGAGTCACTCTCTCGTCACTGACATCCTTTATACTGGTAGGCACGAAGATTGTAAACTGAGTGTACCAGCCTGCAATAGATTAATGTGTCCGTCCGTCCGTCCCCTTTCAATACTTTAACGAAGTGAAATCTCGTGTGACTGTCATCCTTTATTTAACCACGTGAGTGACGTCATTGAGAGTCACTCTTGCCACCGAATCCTTTATTTAACCACGTGATTGACGTCATTGAGAGTCACACTCTTGTCACCGACATCCTTTATACTGGTAGGAGCGAAGATTGTGAACTGAGTGTACCAGCCTGCAATAGATGAATGTGTCCGTACGTCCGTCCGTCCCCTTTCAACACTTTAACGAAGTGAAATCTCGTGCTGTTGGCGTGTAAAAATCAGCAATAGACAGCGCAGAGACTTGTCCTACCAGCCCACCCTGCCGGGACCTGTTGATTTCCTCCTTCTACGCGGTGGCGACTTCACCCGAAAGAGCCAAGACTATGAATCAATCACTGCAGTCACGAAAGCTTCAAATCAACATTTGACATTCAACAGTTCAATAGAGACGAGTCCAAAAAGGCCTGACCTGAGTAGAATTGTCCCCCCAAAAAAAAAACCCCGTGAAAACAACAGAGACTACAAGAGGGTTCTTTTAAACTTGCAGTTACATTTATTGTGAGGAGGGAGTTTGGGGTAGAGGGCGGTGGGGGTAGGTGGCGATTCACAAAACAAACCCCACCATCGCCCCCCCGATAGTGATAGAAAGAAGGGAAACGTGGATATTTCCTCGGCACCCACAAACCACGAACCAAAAACCTCACCCAGGCCAGAAAGCCTGAACCGGTGCTGGTTATCCATCTCCTCCCCACCCACCCCCAAAAGACAACCACCAACACCACTCCGAGATCTTTCCGCCGGGATAGACGGACGGACGGGCGGGCGGACGGGCGCTGGAGCGGTCTCTGCACTGGAGCTCCGAGGAGAGAGTTCCAGGTCTAAAGAGAATGGTTAACGCTTGGCCGATGGAGCTGCGTGTTAGAGTTTGTTACGTTTTGCAGTTTGCGTCTCTCTCTGTATCTCTCTCTCTGTATCTCTCTGTCTCTATATCTCTCTCTCTCTGTATCTCTCTGTCTCTATATCTCTCTCTCTCTGTATCTCTCTGTCTCTGTATATATCTCTCTATATATCTGTCTCTATATCTCTCTCAGTCTCTGCCTCTCTCTCTGTATCTATATATCTCTCTCTGTCTCTCTCTGTATCTCTCTGTCTCTGTATATCTCTCTATATATCTGTCTCTATATCTCTCTCAGTCTCTGCCTCTCTCTCTGTATCTATATATCTCTCTCTGTCTCTCTCTGTATCTCTCTGTCTCTGTATATCTCTCTCTATATATCTGTCTCTATATCTCTCTCAGTCTCTGCCTCTCTCTCTCTGTATCTATATCTCTCTCTCTCTGTCTCTCTCTCTCTCTGTATCTCTCTGCCTCTCTCTCTGTGTATCTCTCTCTGTATCTCTCTCTGTATCTCTCTGTATCTTTCTGTATCTCTCTCTGCCTCTCTCTCTCTGCCTCTCTCTCTGCCTCTCCCTCTGCCTCTCTCTCTCTGCCTCTCTCTCTGCCTCTCACTCTCTGCCAGTGGTCGCGTGGATTTCTCGCCAGGCCCTCCGGTTCCTACCACCACCCCCCCCCCTCTTCCACATTCGGAATCGATAGGCGTCCACGGGATTCGGCGTCCTTAGAATTTCCGCACGACGATGATAAATCCAAATTCGTTGCGCTATCAATAAGAGCCATGCAGCTCAGTGGCTGAACTGGGGGGGGGGGGGTGGTGGTGGTGGTGGTGGAGGAGGTGGAGGTGGGTTTATCCTGGTGAAATTAAAACAAAAATTCGGTTCATATCAGCATCTTGCAACAAGCAGACGCCGCAGGACACGCACCTTGGTGCTGGGCGTGTGGGTCGTGGCGTGCATGGTGGTGGTGGTGGTTAGGGTGGTGGTGGTGGTTAGGGTGGTGGTGGTGGTGGTGGTTAGGGTGGTGGTGGTGGTTAGGGTGGTGGTGGTTAGGGTGGTGGTGGTTAGGGTGGTGGTGGTTAGGGTGGTGGTGGTGGTTAGGGTGGTGGTGGTGGTGGTGGTTAGGGTGGTGGTGGTGGTGGTTAGGGTGGTGGTTAGGGTGGTGGTTAGGGTGGTGGTGGTTAGGGTGGTGGTGGTTAGGGTGGTGGTGGTTAGGGTGGTGGTTAGGGTGGTGGTTAGGGTGGTGGTTAGGGTGGTGGTTGGTGCGGTGGGGTGGTGGTGGTTAGGGTGGTGGTTAGGGTGGTGGTGGTTGGTGCGGTGGTGGTGGTGGTTAGGGTGGTGGTGGTGGTGGTTAGGGTGGTGGTTAGGGTGGTGGTTGGTTAGGGTGGTGGTGGTTAGTGTGGTGGTGGTGGTGGTGGTTAGGGTGGTGGTGGTTAGGGTGGTGGTGGTGGTTGGTTAGGGTGGTGGTGGTGGTTGGTTAGGGTGGTGGTGGTGGTTAGGGTGGTGGTGGTGGTTAGGGTGGTGGTGGTGGTTGGTGCGGTGGGGTGGTGGTTAGGGTGGTGGTGGTTAGGGTGGTGGTGGTTGGTTAGGGTGGTGGTGGTTGGTTAGGGTGGTGGTGGTTAGGGTGGTGGTGGTGGTTGGTTAGGGTGGTGGTGGTTAGGGTGGTGGTGGTGGTTGGTTAGGGTGGTGGTGGTGGTGGTTAGGGTGGTGGTGGTTAGGGTGGTGGTGGTTAGGGTGGTGGTGGTTAGGGTGGTGGTTAGGGTGGTGGTTAGGGTGGTGGTGGTGGTTAGGGTGGTGGTGGTGGTGGTTAGGGTGGTGGTTAGGGTGGTGGTTAGGGTGGTGGTTAGGGTGGTGGTGGTGGTTAGGGTGGTGGTGGTGGTGGTGGTGAGGCTATGCCGAGAAAATCCCTCCCTCCCTCCCTGGGGTCCATCCCCTCGTTCTCCCCCGAGCTGCGTGGAGCTCTTTGGGGGTTCTTCTTCTTCCACCTGTGGGAAAAGGAGGAGGAGGGGGGGGGGGGTGGTGGGGGGGACGACGACACAAAGGGCCAGAATTGGTTAACAGAAAGCCAAAGATCCTCCAGTGTAGCCTCTAACAGGCTGTAGGGGGCAAGTGCTGTCAGCTAGCACCTCACACACAGACACAGACAAAGATCCCCCGTGTAGCCTCTAACAGGCTGTAGGGGGCAAGTGCTGTCAGCTAGCACCTCACACACAGACACAGACAAAGATCCCCCGTGTAGCCTGTAACAGACTGTAGGGGGCAAGTGCTGTTAGCTAGCACCTCACACACAGACACAGACAAAGATCCCCCGTGTAGCCTCTAACAGACTGCAGGGGCAAGTGCTGTTAGCTAGCACCTCACACACAGACACAGACAAAGATCCCCCGTGTAGCCTGTAACAGACTGTAGGGGGCAAGTGCTGTTAGCTAGCACCTCACACACAGACACAGACAAAGATCCCCCGTGTAGCCTCTAACAGACTGCAGGGGCAAGTGCTGTTAGCTAGCACCTCACACACAGACACAGACAAAGATCCCCCGTGTAGCCTCTAACAGGCTGCAGGGGCAAGTGCTGTTAGCTAGCACCTCACACACAGACACAGACAAAGATCCCCCGTGTAGCCTCTAACAGACTGTAGGGGGCAAGTGCTGTTAGCTAGCACCTCACACACAGACACAGACAAAGATCCCCCGTGTAGCCTCTAACAAGCTGTAGGGGGCAAGTGCTGTTAGCTAGCACCTCACACACAGACACAGACAAAGATCCCCCGTGTAGCCTCTAACAGGCTGCAGGGGCAAGTGCTGTTAGCTAGCACCTCACACACAGACACAGACAAAGATCCCCCGTGTAGCCTCTAACAGGCTGCAGGGGCAAGTGCTGTCAGCTAGCACCTCACACACAGACACAGACAAAGATCCCCCGTGTAGCCTCTAACAGACTGTAGGGGGCAAGTGCTGTTAGCTAGCACCTCACACACAGACACAGACAAAGATCCCCCGTGTAGCCTCTAACAGACTGTAGGGGGCAAGTGCTGTTAGCTAGCACCTCACACACAGACACAGACAAAGATCCCCCGTGCAGCCTCTAACAGACTGTAGGGGGCAAGTGCTGTTAGCTAGCACCTCACACACAGACACAGACAAAGATCCCCCGTGTAGCCTCTAACAGACTGTAGGGGGCAAGTGCTGTTAGCTGGCACCTCACACACAGACACAGACAAAGATCCCCCGTGTAGCCTCTAACAGGCTGTAGGGGGCAAGTGCTGTTAGCTAGCACCTCACACACAGACAAAGATCCCCCGTGTAGCCTCTAACAGGCTGCAGGGGCAAGTGCTGTTAGCTAGCACCTCACACACAGACAGACAAAGATCCCCCATGTAACCTCTAACAGACTGCAGGGGCAAGTGCAGTTAGCGAGCACCTCACACAGACACAGACAAAGATCCCCCGTGTAGCCTCTAACAGGCTGCAGGGGCAAGTGCTGTTAGCTAGCACCTCACACACAGACACAGACAAAGATCCCCCGTGTAGCCTCTAACAGACTGTAGGGGGCAAGTGCTGTTAGCTAGCACCTCACACACAGACACAGACAAAGATCCCCCGTGTAGCCTCTAACAGGCTGCAGGGGCAAGTGCTGTTAGCTAACACCTCACACACAGACACAGACAAAGATCCCCCGTGTAGCCTCTAACAGGCTGCAGGGGCAAGTGCTGTTAGCTAGCACCTCACACACAGACACAGACAAAGATCCCCCGTGTAGCCTCTAACAGACTGTAGGGGGCAAGTGCTGTTAGCTAGCACCTCACACACAGACACAGACAAAGATCCCCCGTGTAGCCTCTAACAGGCTGCAGGGGCAAGTGCTGTTAGCTAACACCTCACACACAGACACAGACAAAGATCCCCCGTGTAGCCTCTAACAGGCTGCAGGGGCAAGTGCTGTTAGCTAGCACCTCGCACACAGACACAGACAAAGATCCCCCGTGTAGCCTCTAACAGGCTGCAGGGGCAAGTGCTGTTAGCTAGAACCTCAAACACAGACACAGACAAAGATCCCCCGTGTAGCCTCTAACAGGCTGCAGGGGCAAGTGCTGTCAGCTAGCACCTCACACACAGACACAGACAACGATCCCCCGTGTAGCCTCTAACAGACTGCAGGGGCAAGTGCTGTTAGCGAGCACCTATGAAGGCCAGAAAGGTACACGAGGGGGTAGGTGGCCAGCACCACTGCCCGGACCGCCTTTGTCTCCCCAGTGGCGATGTTTACTACTACTACTACTACACACACACACACGGCACACCAGGCAATCATTTGAGGCCGAGTCGACCATAGGGAAGCCCAGGACCGGTTCAAATATTCGTCACCATCATTGGTCGTGAGCGGGAATGGAGCTCGGGTTGCCGGGTTCATCTCGCAGCACGCCAAGCACCACCACCACCACCACCATAACCACCACCAAGCACCACCACCATAACCACCACCAACACCAACACCATAACCACCACCCTAACCACCACCACCCTAACCACCGCCCTAACCACCACCACCCTAACCACCACCCTAACCACCACCACAACCACCACCACCACCACCTTAACCACCACCACCACCACCACCACACTAACCACTACCACCACCCTAATCACCACCACCACCCTAATCACTACCACCACCACCACCCTAACCACCACCACCACCACCCTAACCACTACCACCACCAACACCCTAACAACCACCACCACCACCAACACCCTAACCACCACCCCCAACACCACCACCACCGTCCTAACCACCCCCAACCCCAACCACCACCACCACCAGCCGTGGTCTATCCACCGCATGTTTAGATCATTGTCGCACCAACGACAGTGCTCCCATTCCTCCAATGCAATCGCCCCCTTCCCCAGTCCATTGCTACATCTGCACGGTGGGGGCCCTATGAGACTCCGTGCGAGGACATCGGCACCTTGCGCCTGGCTCTGCTCATCCGCGCGAGGCTACGGCCTTCTCCGCGCGGGCCGATGAACGGGAGACTCACCCATTACATTTTGACCCCTCCGCTGGAGCTCTGGCTGACGTTCAGTCTGGACGGAGAAAATGGGGCGAGAGGGATGGGGGAGGAGAGGGGGGGTGGGGAGTGAGTGAAACACACAGACAAGGGAGAAGACAAAGGTGGAAAGGGAAATAATAACAACAACATATTCTTAGTTTTTTCGGTAAAGTCACGTTGAAGAGAAACAACGTGACTTTACCGAAAAAACTAAGAATATGAATTACTGCAGTCACGAAAGCTATAAATCAAAACATATTCTTAGTTTTTTCGGTAAAGTCACGTTGAAGAGAAACAACAAAATAATAAAATATATATATAAAACAATAAAAAAATTCTCACGACGTTTCGACCATAACCTCAGACTTTATTTATAAATAAATAAATGCGCCGTTTAAAAATAAATTCATGCAAACCAACACACCTGAAGATGACCGTTTGAGTTATGGTCGAAACGTCGTGAGAATTTTTTTTATTGTTTTATATATATATTTTATTATTTTGTTGTTTCTCTTCAACGTGACTTTACCGAAAAAACTAAGAATATGAATTACTGCAGTCACGAAAGCTTTAAATCAAAATAACAGCAACGTTAATACAAATTATAAAAAAAAACAGAACACGCAAAAAAAGGCAGTTCGAAAAATCGAATACATTTATCAATATAGACTTTTTTTTTTCAAAGTGCATAGTTTCAGCGGCCTTCCTAGTATCGTAAGGATGAGTCACCGATGCCAAACATGGCAAGGGGTTAAGAACCTGTTCCCAGATGGGGAGCGAGGGAATTGGACCGACGCACGTGGGCCTACGGCAGGCTGTTGGAAATATCACGAGGCTAGGGTGAAGCGATGAAGGTTGCTGTTCGAGGTTGAGACGGGGGGCTTGGGGGGCTTGGGGGGCTTGGGGGGCTTGGGGGGCTTGGGGGGCTTGGGGGGCTTGGGGGGCTTGGCTCGCACGGTTAGGGAACCGATAGGCATGGTCGGCGAGGTCCTTCACTGGCTCCCACTTTGGCACAATTACACCTCCCCCAGTTCCACCCCACCACCACCACCCACACCATCATCACCACCACCATCATCACCACCACCATCATCACCACCACCACCACCACCCACATCACCATCACCACCACCATCATCACCACCACCACCACCATCACCACCATCACCACCATCATCACCACCACCACCCACACCATCATCACCACCACCATCACCACCACCACCACCCACACCATCACCACCATCATCACCACCACCCACACCATCATCACCACCACCATCATCACCACCACCATCATCACCACCACCACCACCCACACCATCATCACCATCACCACCCACACCATCATCACCATCACCACCCACACCATCATCACCATCACCACCCACACCATCATCACCATCACCACCACCCACACCATCATCACCATCACCACCACCCACACCATCATCACCATCACCATCACCACCACCCACACCATCATCACCATCACCACCACCCACACCATCATCACCATCACCACCACCACCACCCCCAACACCACCACCACCACCACCACCGTACCGGCTGTCCTCCCCTTCCAGCAGGCGTCTGTAGGTGGCGATCTCCTCCTCGAGCTTCATCTTCATGTTGAGGAGGTCCGAGTAGTCCTTGAGCTGCCTGTTGATGTCTCCACGCATGTTGTTGAGCTCCCCCTCGAGGCGCTGGATCACGTTGGTGTAGCCGGAGAGCTCCCGCGCGTTGCGCTCCTCCGTGTCCTGCAGCTGCTGCTCCAGCGAGCGGATCTGGAGAGGGGGGTCCGGAGGGCGAGTTAAGTGGAGCGTGCGGTTGTGCCAGGGCCGGACATAATGCACAAGCCGAGTGAGCTATAGCTTCAGGGCCTAGCATGAAGATGGGTGGGGTGGGGGGCCTTTGAATGATACAAAAGATACTGACGTTCCACCTTTTAACCACAATGGCATTCAACCAGTTCAGAAGCGATGGCGACGGGGTTGTGGCCAGAAAATTGTGCGGTAGTTGCTTGGTTTGTGTAGTGCTGGTGGTGGCGACGCCTCCCCATCCACCCACTCACTCACTCACTCACCAGCCCGCGCAGGGAGTCTAGCTCAGCCTGGAGCGACTGCATGGAGCGTCGAGTCTCCACCACCTCGTTCTTGGCCGACTGGGCTGCCTGGTTCTGTTGAACGGAGGCCACCTTCACCGTGTCCACCTGGATTGGCAGGGAGAGGGGGGAAAAAAAAGAAGATGGACATTGTTAGATCGCTGTTGGTGGCAACGAAGAGATGCACTCTGGGTTAGAATAATACATATATATTAAACTGTTTTTTATTTAAAGCTTCCGTGACTGCAGGGATTAATATTCTTGGTTCTTTCGGTAAAGTCACTAACGTAGAAGGGAAACAATAAAACAAAAATTATTGTTTTGTATATTTTTTGTTTTATTGTTTCCCTTCTACGTGGTGACTTTACCGAAAGAACCCAGAACATAAACAATTATTGTTTGTTTACCCATGTAAGGCACTCTGGGCTCTGTAGCCATTTTTTGGAAACGACCTGGCTTATCCACAACTAATAGCTCAACAAAGTGGCTCATCAAGTGGGAATTTACAATCAGCCAAATACTCTAAAACATGCCATGTTGATTCTAAAATGTGGAAGGAAAAAAAAATCGGAGGACCCCGGGAGAAAATCCCAACAGCCACAGAGAGAGAGAGAGATGCAAGCTCCAAATATTCAGCAGCAGCAGCAGCAGGCATCGTCAGGGTTTGGATAGACCCGACGACCTCCTGTACACCAGGCGAGGTAGTCAACATCTCCTAGCCACAGTGATGATGAAGATGATGAGAGAGAGAGACACAGACTCCAAATCTACAGCAGCAGAAAGCATCGTCAGGGTCGGGGTCAAACCCACGACCTCCTGCATACCAGTCGAAGTAGTTAACATCTCCTAGCCACCATCTCGCCATGCGTAACAATGTGCATTCACGGTGGTAGGTGACAAACTCACATTTGTCAATATCACCGTGGCAGGAAAGTGGGAAAGTGCAGGGTGCTTCAACAAAATGTTAACACATTCTTGGTTCTCTCAGGTATAAAAGGTCACGTAGAAGGGGAACTAAATTAAACAATACAATTAAAACAATTAAAATTCTCACGACGTTTCGATTGCAACACAAGCAATCATCATCATCATCAGGTGTGTTGCGATGGAAACGTCGTGAGAATTTTGATTTTAGTTTGTGTTGCTTGTATTATTTTATTGTTTCCCTTCTACGCGGTGACTTTACCGAAAGAACCAATGATAGGAATTCCCTGCAGTCACGAAAGCTTTAAATCGCAAAAATGTTAGCACTTCTACGCCATCTGGCTACCATGAGAGATTCGTTCATGAGGCTATCCACATATAACAAAGCACAGAGACAATTCCAACCGAGAAGATGGATTCTGGCTTAGCAATCATTGGAAGGATTTGAAAAACCATTTCGGGTCTTAATTGATTGTTCACGCTTACCGTGGCTTTCAGACAGGATACATTAATTTTTCGTCTCCCCCTTCCTCTGTTTCAGAACATAGATGGACTAGTCCTTCTAAACAAACTGCCAAATCGCTGCCCGTGGTGCTAACGTTTTTATAAATAAATACACCGTTTTAAAATAAATAAATTAATGCAAACCGACACACCTGATGACGACCGTTTGTGTTATGGTCGAAACGTCGTGAGAATTTTTATCGTTTTATATATATATATTTTATTACTTTATTGTTTCCCTTCAACGTGACTTTACCGAAAGAGCTAAGAACATAGATGGACTCGTCCTTCTAAACAAACTGCCAAATCGCTGTCCGTGGTGCTAACGTTTTTTTTTAAATAAATTAAAAAATAAAACACCGTTTAAAAATAAACAAATGCGAAGCGCCACTTCTTTTAAATGTTTCTTGCCGTTGGGTTTTTCACACCTGACGACGACCGTTTGTGTTATGGTCGAAACGTCGCGAGAATTTTTTTGTCATCGTTTTATATATAGATATGTATTTTATTATTTTATTGTTTCCCCTTCAACGCCACTTTGCCGAAAGAGCCAAGGACACTTCCACAAGGCCGTCGTTTTCGATGGGAAAAGAACGGAGAATACACCGCAACGCGATAACAAAATGCACGTCAGTAGCTTCGGAGAGTCTCCCCCCTTGTTCGCCACCATTGTCAACACATCGCCTGGCATCCTGTCCAGGTGGTCTCTAGAGGCCGGAGGCAGCGAATTTCTCGTGGCGTTGTTAAACGTTTTTTTTTTTTTTAAACAACCCTCCGTGTTGCGGTCGACATTTAAGGGCAATAGCCCTGAACACGCATAGCAGGAAACGTCAAACCTAGGCGAAAATGTCAAACATCTCGTCCTCTCTGGGTTTTAGAGAAGCGGAGAAAGATGCGTCGGGGTGTCTGTATGGATGCAACACTTATGCAACTTTTTTTAAAGTCTAATATAAGATAAACGAGTGTATAATTAATCACCCAACTTACATTGTCATTATGAGCTCTCCTTTGCCAGTAACAAGATATAGTAATAGGTTTTTACCCTTTTGACTGGCACAAAAACTGACACCTGTATTCAAGGCATCGTGTTTGCAATAACCACAGCACAAGCAGTCAAAATGCAAACAAAAAAAGACAACTCTGATAATAATATTGGCACTGTCCTTGAATTTGATTGGTCCACACCCGAGACGGCTTTTCTAAGAGCCCTTTAGTCTCCACTGGTGTTGGACCAGAAGACGCCAAAAGGCGTACAACTAAAAAACAATGCACTATCAGAGTATTGAGGGCTCGGGGTGAGCATTTACATTATGAGACCTCCTTTGCCAGTAACAAGATATAGTAATAGTGGAGACTAGGCTCTAAGAAAAGCCGTCTCGGGTGTGGACCAATCAAATTCAAGGACAGTGCCAATATTATCATTATCAGAGTTGTCTCATTTGTTTGCATTTTGACTGCTTGTGTTGTGGGTCATTGCAAACACGATGCCTTGAATAAAGTTGTCAGTTTTTGTGCCAGTCAGAAGGGTGAAACCTATTACTATTACATTTTCATACCAGCAGAGGGCAGCATTGGTTCAATATTTTAAAATGGCCGCCGTTGTAATTTCAAAATGGCGGCCGCCGTGATAAACAAAAAAATGGCCGCAAGTTCTCATTTTAAAATGGAGGCCGTGATAATTCCTCGTACCGGGCGGCGTAGGCTCTCGCGGCCTGGGCTCAGTTTCTGCGCCATTGCCCTCCCGAGTCCCAACTAGCCGCACGAAACCGATTAAAGTTGCTTCGTTTCGAAACTGTCCCGGACGTTTTGAGAGCGAGCCTCATCTGTCCAGTGCCTCCCCCTGCTAATCTGGAACGCCATGGATTACTTTTGCTAGGGCCTTTTGGGTTGCTTTCGTTTGTTGTTGTTTTTTTTTTACTCGAGCCGCGTTTTGCTTCATCTCTCCCACCTCCCCTCCCCGGCCGCCCACACCCACCCACCTGCTTCTTGAAGGCCTCCTCCTGATCGACGCGGTTCCTGGCGATCATGGCCTCGTACTGAGCCCGGATCTCTGCCAGGATCTTGCTGAGGTCCTTGCCCTTGGCGCTGTCCACCTCCACAGACATCGAGGAGCCCTCCAGCTGAGCCCGAAGAGCGGCCAGCTCCTGCAGAGGACAGAGGTCAGGCGTTAGACGCACACCAACGCACACCACCACGCACCACCCAAACCGCGCGCGGTTCGTACAAGGGCAGCTAAGATCACAGCGAATGCTGGTTCAGGAGCGTGTCCGTCATGGACACGTTGAACCGCGTGAGGTTCGGAGAGAAAGACAGAGACATAGACCCAGGGCTTTGGACGCAGAGCCTCAATGCTACTGGTTCCAATCCATCGATATGGCCACCGCGAACCTCATAAAAGGAGGGAGACATGCATCCTCATGCTCACGACTTCACGCTTTTGGTGGTTTTATATTGCAGTCGCGGGCCGCGATTGGCCCACGGGCCGTGTAGACTGAGGCCATATCAGGCGTACAGGCTGCATGGGAGAGAGATGCCGTATCTAAATTAAATGCCTTCTTTCCAGGTAAGGCCCATTACTGAGCTATGTAGCCTCCCTTCTCAGAAGCGAACCTGGCAAAACACAAATGATTGCTCGACTAAGTGACTTTTCCATCATCGTGCGGACATTTATAACAGCAGCCAAAATACCGCGAAGGCGTCGTGACGTCGAGTCGAAATGTGGAGGGGAAAAACAAAAAACTTAAAACCCCCAGAGCAGAGCCCAGAGAAAAATCCACGCGGCCACGGGGAGAGAGAGCGAGAGAGAGAGACACAAGCTACAAATATGCAGCAGTAGCAGGAATCGTCAGGCGTCGAGATGGAACCCACGACCTCCTGCACACCAGGCGAGGTAGTCAACATCTCCCTAGCCACCGTGATGATGATGATGATGAGAGAGAGAGAGAGACGCAGACTACAAATCTACAGCAGCAGCAGCAGGCATCGTCAGGGTCGGGGTCAAACCCACGACCTCCTGCACACCAGGCGATGTAGTCAACATCTCATAGCCACCGTGATGATGATGATGAGAGAGAAACGCAGACTCCAAATCTACAGCAGCAGCAGCAGGCATCGTCAGGGGTCGGGATCGAACCCACGACCTCCTGCACACCGGGCCAAGGGAGATAACGTCTCAGTCTGAGCTGCTACTGCTGACGAAACACGAGGATGGATGAAACATCATTCATGCCAGGGCTGCAATCGCAAGCCACGACCTCCTGCACACCAGGCGAGGTAGTCAACATCTCCTAGCCAACGTGATGATGATGATGAGAGAGAGAGACACAGACTCCAAATCTACAGCAGCAGGCATCGTCAGGGTCGGCATTGAACCCACGACCTCCTGCACACCGGGCGAGGTAGTCAACATCTCTAGCCCACCGTGCGGTACATTTGCCCCACGAGGCCCCCGTCAGTTTCCACCCCCTCCCCCCTCCCTCCCGAGCCCCACCCCAGCCCCCCCCCCCCCAACCCAAACCCAGCCCTGATTATTTATTTATTGTGGGCACGGAGAGTCGGGTGACAAGGGGGGGCTTGGGATCGGGGGGAGGGGGGGGCAACTATCGTTCGTTTGTTCCTTGCCGCCCGGGGCAGTGGCGCTGGTCGCCGGGTGAGACGCGGACACCTGGAGCCCTTTGTTAGCGCCACACCACACGGGGCGTCGAGTTCCGCTGGCAACTCACCGCCACCGCCGCCGTTGGGAGGCGCGGCTCAACTATCAGCGGGGGTTAGGGTGCGGTAGGGTGGAGGAGTGGGTGGAGTGGGTGGAGTGGGTGGAGGCAGGAGATTGACCCGTCAACAGCGGCAGGTTTGCGATGTTGGCTCGGGTGTCAGTGAGAACTGTTTTTTCGCCTCGGCCGCGCGGCGAGAGTCTTTGCCGACCGACCGCGAACGCTTTCCCCAATTGTGTGGGGCGAGAGTCTTTGTGAGAGGTTGTGAGAGAGGGAGAGGGAGAGAGGGTGAGAGTGGAGAGTCTTTGTGAGAGATTGTGAGAGAGGGAGAGAGAGGGAGAGAGTGTGTGTGTGTGGAGAGTCTTTGTGAGAGATTGTGGGAGAGAGGGGGAGAGAGGGTGAGAGTGTGTGTGTGTGGAGAGTCTTTGTGAGAGATTGTGAGAGAGGGTGAGAGGGAGAGAGTGCGTGTGTGTGTGGAGAGTCTTTGTGAGAGATTGTGAGAGAGAGGGAGAGAGTGTGAGTGTGTGGAGAGTCTTTGTGAGAGATTGTGAGAGGTTGTGAGAGAGGGAGAGAGGGTGAGAGAGGGTGTGTGGAGAGTCTTTGTGAGAGATTGTGAGAGAGGGAGAGAGAGGGAGAGAGTGCGTGGTGTGTGTGTGTGGAGAGTCTTTGTGAGAGGTTGTGACAGAGAGAGAGAGGGGGACAGAGAGGGAGAGAGGGTGAGAGTGTGTGTGTGTGTGGAGAGTCTTTGTGAGAGATTGTGAGAGAGGGTGAGAGAGAGAGAGAGAGGGTGAGAGTGTGTGTGTGTGGAGAGTCTTTGTGAGAGATTGTGAGAGAGGGTGAGAGTTCGTGTGAGTGCGTGTGTGTGTGTGGAGAGTCTTTGTGAGAGATTGTGAGAGAGGGAGAGAGAGAGAGGGTGAGAGTGTGTGTGTGTGTGGAGAGTCTTTGTGAGAGATTGTGAGAGAGGGTGAGAGGGAGAGGGTGTGCGTGTGTGTGTGGAGAGTCTTTGTGAGAGATTGTGAGAGAGATTGTGAGAGAGTGTGTGTCTGTGTGGAGAGTCTTTGTGAGAGATTGTGAGAGAGGGAGAGAGGGAGAGAGAGTGTGTGTGTGTGTGTCTGTGTGGAGAGTCTTTGTGAGAGATTGTGGGAGAGAGGGGGAGAGAGGGTGAGAGTGTGTGTGTGTGGAGAGTCTTTGTGAGAGATTGTGAGAGAGGGTGAGAGGGAGAGAGTGCGTGTGTGTGTGGAGAGTCTTTGTGAGAGATTGTGAGAGAGGGTGAGAGGGAGAGAGGGTGAGAGTGTGTGTGTGTGGAGAGTCTTTGTGAGAGATTGTGAGGGAGGGAGGGAGAGGGAGTGTGTGTGTGTGTGGAGAGTCTTTGTGAGAGATTGTGAGAGAGATTGTGAGAGAGGGTGAGAGTGTGTGTGTGTGTGGAGCGTCTTTGTGAGAGATTGTGAGAGAGGGAGAGGGAGAGAGAGAGGGAGGGAGAGAGTGAGAGTGTGTGTGTGTGGAGAGTCTTTGTGAGAGATTGTGAGAGTGGGTGAGAGAGAGTGGGTGAGAGTGTGTGTGTGTGGAGCGTCTTTGTGAGAGATTGTGAGAGAGGGAGAGAGGGAGAGAGTGTGTGTGTGTGGAGAGTCTTTGTGAGAGATTGTGAGAGAGAGGGTGAGAGAGTGTGTGTGTGTGGAGAGTCTTTGTGAGAGATTGTGAGAGAGGGAGAGAGAGGGAGAGAGTGTGTGTGTGTGTGGAGAGTCTTTGTGAGAGATTGTGAGAGAGAGGGTGAGAGAGTGTGTGTGTGTGGAGAGTCTTTGTGAGAGATTGTGAGAGAGGGAGAGGGAGGGAGAGAGAGGGAGAGAGGGTGAGAGTGTGTGGAGAGTCTTTGTGAGAGATTGTGAGAGAGAGGGAGAGTGTGAGTGTGTGGAGAGTCTTTGTGAGAGATTGTGAGAGAGGGTGAGAGAGGGAGAGAGTGTGTGTGTGTGGAGAGTCTTTGTGAGAGATTGTGAGAGAGGGAGAGAGAGGGAGAGAGGGAGGGTGAGAGTGTGTGTGTGTGGAGAGTCTTTGTGAGAGATTGTGAGAGAGAGGGAGAGAGGGAGAGAGAGTGCCGTGTAGGCGGCTGTGTGTGGATGGGGTCCCCGTGCGAGTGCAGATTGGGTTGCGTGTCGTCTTTGTGAGGTGTGCGAGAGAGAGTGCGTGTGAGCGTGTGTGTGGAGAGTCTTTGTGAGAGATTGTGAGAGAGGGAGAGAGGGTGAGAGTGTGTGTGTGGAGAGTCTTTGTGAGAGATTGTGAGAGAGGGAGAGAGGGTGAGAGTGTGTGTGTGGAGAGTCTTTGTGAGAGATTGTGAGAGAGATTGTGAGAGAGGGTGAGAGAGTGAGAGTGTGTGTGTGTGTGTGGAGAGTCTTTGTGAGAGATTGTGAGAGAGAGGGAGAGAGTGCGTGTGTGTGGAGAGTCTTTGTGAGAGATTGTGAGAGAGGGAGAGAGGGTGAGAGTGTGTGTGTGGAGAGTCTTTGTGAGAGATTGTGAGAGAGGGAGAGAGAGAGAGTGAGAGTGTGTGTGTGTGGAGAGTCTTTGTGAGAGATTGTGAGAGAGAGAGGGAGGGAGAGAGGGAGGGAGAGAGTGTGTGTGTGTGGAGCGTCTTTGTGAGAGAGAGAGAGTGAGAGGGAGAGAGAGGGTGAGAGTGTGTGTGTGTGGAGAGTCTTTGTGAGAGATTGTGAGAGAGAGAGGGAGAGAGTGTGTGTGTGTGGAGAGTCTTTGTGAGAGATTGTGAGAGAGATTGTGAGAGAGGGTGAGAGAGTGTGTGTGTGGAGAGTCTTTGTGAGAGATTGTGAGAGAGAGTGCGCGTGGAGGCAAGCGTGTAGGTGGCTGTTAGTGGATGGGTCCGTGTGCGTGTAGGTGGGCTGAGTGTGGTCTTTGTGAGGTGTGCGAGAGAGTGTGAGCGTGTGTGTGTGTGTGGGCGAGTGTGTGGGCGAGTGTGTGTGGGCGAGTGTGTGGGCGAGTGTGAGTGAGTGTGTGTGGGCGAGTGTGTGTGTGTGGGCGAGTGTGAGTGTGTGTGGGCGAGTGTGTGCCCATGTTGGTGGGTTGGTGTGTGTGTGTGTGGAGGAGGCTCGTGAAGGACGCTACTGGGCAGTTGGAGGCAGTCGCCCTCCAACAACAACGGAGGGCGGAGGAGCGACGCTCACAACAACGAGCGGAGCGCCGGGTGGCTAAAGCACAGCAGGGTGGCACAGTAGGGGGCACAGGTGGTGCATCAGCCAGTCATCTCAGTCAGTCGACCCGTGGCACCTGCTGGGTCTGCCCCGTGACCTCCTGCCAGCGGGCGTTCGACACTTCACGTGGCCTCAGGGTGCACATAGCCTGGCACAAGCGTCGTGGTGACGTCACCGCCACTTAGTGGCGAATGGCGGTTGGTTGTTGTTGTATGTGTGTCTGTCTGTGTTGGTGTGGGAGCTCTGTCTTTGTTTTATCGATGGGCGAGTGGATGGAAAGGCGAGTGTGTGTGTGTAGGTAGGTGGAGTGTGTGTGTGTAGGTAGGTGGAGTGTCTGTGTGTGTAGGTAGGTGGAGTGTTTGGTGTGTAGGTAGGTGGAGTGTGTGTGTGTAGGTAGGTGGAGTGTGTGTGTGTGTAGGGTGGAGTGTGTGTGTGTAGGTAGGTGAGAGTGTGTGTGTAGGTAGGTGGAGTGTGTGTGTGTAGGTAGGTGGTGTGTGTGTGTAGGTAGGTAGAGTGTGTGTGTGTAGGTAGGTGGAGAGTGTGTGTGTGTAGGTAGGTGAGGTGTGTGTGTGTGTGGGTGTAGGTAGGTGGAGTGTTTGTGTGTAGGTAGGTGGAGTGTGTGTGTGTAGGTAGGTGGAGTGTGTGTGTGTGGTAGGTAGGTGGAGTGTGTGTGTGTAGGTAGGTGGAGTGTGTGTGTGTAGGTAGGTGGAGTGTGTGTGTGTAGGTAGGTGGAGTGTGTGTGTGTTAGGTAGGTAGAGTGTGTGTGTGTAGGTAGGTGGAGTGTGTGTGTGTAGGTAGGTGTAGTGTGTGTGTGTAGGTAGGTGTAGTGTGTGTGTGTAGGTAGGTGGAGTTGTGTAGGTGGAGTGTGTGTGTGTAGGTAGGTGGAGTGGTGTGTGTAGGTAGGTGGAGTGTGTGTGTGTGGTAGGTGAGTGTGTGTGTGTAGGTAGGTGTAGTGTGTGTGTGTAGGTAGGTGTAGTGTGTGTGTGTAGGTAGGTGTAGTGTGTGTGTGTAGGTAGGTGTAGTGTGTGTGTGTAGGTAGGTGGAGTGTGTGTAGGTGGAGTGTGTGTGTGTAGGTAGGTGGAGTGTGTGTGTGTGTAGGTGGAGTGTGTGTGTGTTAGGTAGGTGTAGTGTGTGTGTGTAGGTATGTGTGTGTGTGTGTGAGTGTGTGTAGGTGTGTGTGTGTAGGTGTGTGTGTGTGTGTAGGTAGGTGGAGTGTGTGTGTGTGTGTAGGTAGGTGGGAGTGTGTGTGTGTGTAGGTAGGTGGAGTGTGTGTGTGTGTAGGTAGGTGGAGTGTGTGTGTGTGTAGGGAGGAGTGTGTGTGTGTGTATGTAGGTGTGTGTGTGTGTTGTAGGTGGAGTGTGTGTGTGTTGTAGGTGGAGTGTGTGTTGTGTGAGAGTGTGTGTGTGTGTAGGTAGGTGGGGTGTGTGTGTGTAGGTGAGTGTGTGTGTGTGTATGGTGGAGTGTGTGTGTATGTAGGTGTGGAGGTGTGTGTGTGTAGGTAGGTGGAATGTGTGTGTGTATGTAGGTGAAGTATGTGTGTGTAGGTAGTTGGAGTTAGTGTGTGTGTGTGTAGGTAGGTGAGTTGAGTGTATGTAGGTGGAGTGTGTGTGTAGGTAGGTGGAGTGTGTTGTGTAGGTAGGTGGGTGTGTGTGTGTGTGTGTAGTGTGTGTGTGTGTGTGTAGGTAGGTGGTGTGTGTGTGTGTGTAGGTAGGTAGAGTGTGTGTGTGTGTAGGTAGGTGGAGTGTGTGTGTGTAGGTAGGTGTAGTGTGTGTGTGTAGGTAGGTGTAGTGTGTGTGTGTAGGTAGGTGGAGTGTGTGTAGGTGGAGTGTGTGTGTGTAGGTAGGTGGAGTGTGTGTGTGTAGGTAGGTGGAGTGTGTGTGTGTGTAGGTGGAGTGTGTGTGTGTAGGTAGGTGGAGTGTGTGTGTGTAGGTAGGTGTAGTGTGTGTGTGTAGGTAGGTGTAGTGTGTGTGTGTAGGTAGGTGTAGTGTGTGTGTGTAGGTAGGTGTAGTGTGTGTGTGTAGGTAGGTGGAGTGTGTGTAGGTGGAGTGTGTGTGTGTAGGTAGGTGGAGTGTGTGTGTGTGTAGGTGGAGTGTGTGTGTGTAGGTAGGTGTAGTGTGTGTGTGTAGGTAGGTGTAGTGTGTGTGTGTAGGTAGGTGGAGTGTGTGTAGGTGGAGTGTGTGTGTGTAGGTAGGTGGAGTGTGTGTGTGTGTGTAGGTAGGTGGAGTGTGCGTGTGTGTGTAGGTAGGTGGAGTGTGTGTGTGTGTGTAGGTAGGTGGAGTGTGTGTGTGTGTGTAGGTAGGTGGAGTGTGTGTGTGTGTGTAGGTAGATGTAGTGTGTGTGTGTGTAGGTAGGTGTAGTGTGTGTGTGTGTAGGTGGAGTGTGTGTGTGTGTAGGTGGAGTGTGTGTGTGTGTAGGTGGAGTGTGTGTGTGTAGGTAGGTGGTGTGTGTGTGTGTAGGTAGGTGGAGTGTGTGTGTGTGTATGTAGGTGGAGTGTGTGTGTATGTAGGTAGGTGGAGTGTGTGTGTGTAGGTAGGTGGAATGTGTGTGTGTATGTAGGTGAAGTATGTGTGTGTAGGTAGGTGGAGTGTGTGTGTGTGTAGGTAGGTGGAGTGTGTGTGTATGTAGGTGGAGTGTGTGTGTAGGTAGGTGGAGTGTGTGTGTGTAGGTAGGTGGAGTGTGTGTGTGTATGTAGGTGGAGTGTGTGTGTGTGTAGGTAGGTGGAGTGTGTGTGTGTAGGTAGGTGGAGTGTGTGTGTGTGTAGGTGGAGTGTGTGTGTGTGTAGGTGCAGTGTGTGTAGGTGCAGTGTGTGTGTGTGTACGTGGAGTGTGTGTGTGTGTAGGTAGGTGGAGTGTGTGTGTGTGTAGGTGGAGTGTGTGTGTGTAGGTAGGTGGAATGTGTGTGTGTATGTAGGTGAAGTATGTGTGTGTAGGTAGGTGGAGTGTGTGTGTAGGTAGGTGGAGTGTGTGTGTGTAGGTAGGTGGAGTGTGTGTGTGTGTAGGTGGAGTGTGTGTGTGTGTAGGTGGAGTGTGTGTGTGTGTAGGTGGAGTGTGTGTGTGTAGGTAGGTGGAGTGTGTGTGTGTATGTAGGTGGAGTGTGTGTGTGTGTAGGTGGAGTGTGTGTGTGTAGGTAGGTGGAGTGTGTGTGTATGTAGGTGGAGTGTGTGTGTGTGTAGGTGGAGTGTGTGTGTGTAGGTAGGTGGAGTGTGTGTGTATGTAGGTGGAGTGTGTGTGTGTGTAGGTGGAGTGTGTGTAGGTAGGTGGAGTGTGTGTGTGTGTAGGTGGAGTGTGTGTGTGTGTAGGTGGAGTGTGTGTAGGTAGGTGGAGTGTGTGTGTGTGTAGGTCGAGTGTGTGTGTGTATGTAGGTGCAGTGTGTGTGTGTAGGTAGGTGGAGTGTGTGTGTGTGTGAGTGTGTGTGTGTGTGTAGGTGGAGTGTGTGTGTGTAGGTGGAGTGTGTGTGTGTAGGTGGAGTGTGTGTGTGTAGGTGGAGTGTGTGTGTGTGTAGGTGGAGTGTGTGTGAGAGTGTGGGAGAGAGAGTGAAGACACGGCCGTTATGAACCCACCACCACCTCCTCCACCTCCTCCTCCACCTCCTCCTCCACCTCCTCCTCCACCTCCTCCTCCACCTCCTCCTCCACCTCCTCCTCCACCTCCTCCTCCACCTCCTCCTCCACCTCCTCCCTCCACCTCCTCCTCCACCTCCTCCTCCTCCACCTCCTCCTCCACCTCCTCCTCCACCTCCTCCTCCACCTCCTCCTCCTCCTCCTCCACCTCTCCTCCACCTCCTCCTCCACCTCCTCCACCTCCTCCTCCTCCACCTTCTCCTCCTCCTCCCCTCCCCCTACACCTCCTCCACCTCCTCCTCCTCCACCTCCTCCTCCACCCCCTCCTCCACCTCCTCCTCCACCTCCTCCTCCACCTCCACCTCCTCCTCCACCTCCTCCTCCACCTCCTCCTCCCTCTCCTCCACCTCCACCCCCTCCCCCTCCCTCTCCACCCCCTCCCCCTCCTCCTCCACCTCCTCCTCCTCACCTCCTCGTGGTTCTTCTTGAGGAAGATCAGCTCCTCCCTCAGGCTCTCGATCTCGCCCTCGAGGCCCATGCGCGCCATGTTGTACTCGTCCAGCAGTCCACGCAGGTTGTTGATGTCAGCCTCCACGGAGCTGCGCAGAGCCAGCTCCGTCTCCCACCTGCATCATCATCACGGGGGGAGGGGGAGGGGAGGGAGGGAGGGGGAGGGGAGGGAGGGAGGGAGGGGGTTCACCTCGTTACATCACTGGGACACTCAACGCATCGGTAGCATAGTTGTCAGATTAACTAATGGTGGAGGGTGGAGGGCGAGTGGTGGAGGACGAGGGGTGGAGGGCGAGTGGCGGAGGGCGAGTGGCGGAGGGCGAGGGGCGGAGGGCGAGTGGCGGAAGGCGAGTGGTGGAGGGCGAGTGGCGGAGGGCGAGTGGTGGAGGGCGAGTGGCGGAGGGCGAGTGGCGGAGGGCGAGGGGTGGAGGGCGAGTGGTGGAGGGCGAGTGGTGGAGGGCGAGTGGTGGAGGGCGACTGGCGGAGGGCGACTGGTGGAGGGCGAGTGGTGGAGGGCGAGTGGTGGAGGGCGAGTGGCGGAGGGCGAGGGGTGTAGGGCGAGTGGCGGAGGGCGAGTGGCGGAGGGCGAGTGGTGGAGGGCGAGTGGCGGAGGGCGACTGGTGGAGGGCGACTGGTGGAGGGCGAGGGGTGGAGGGCGAGTGGTGGAGGGCGAGGGGTGGAGGGCGAGTGGTGGAGGGTGACTGGCGGAGGGCGAGTGGTGGAGGGCGAGTGGTGGAGGGCGAGTGGCGGAGGGCGAGGGGTGGAGGGCGAGTGGCGGAGGGCAAGTGGTGGAGGGCGAGTGGCGGAGGGCGAGTGGTGGAGGGCGAGGGGTGGAGGGCAAGTGGCGGAGGGCGAGGGGTGGAGGGCGAGTGGCGGAGGGCGAGTGGCGGAGGGCGAGTGGCGGAGGGCGAGTGGTGGAGGGCGAGTGGTGGAGGGCGACTGGCGGAGGGCGAGTGGTGGAGGGCGAGTGGTGGAGGGCGACTGGCGGAGGGCGAGTGGTGGAGGGCGAGTGGCGGAGGGCGAGTGGTGGAGGGCGAGTGGTGGAGGGCGAGTGGCGGAGGGCGAGTGGTGGAGGGCGAGTGGTGGAGGGCGACTGGCGGAGGGCGAGTGGTGGAGGGCGAGTGGCGGAGGGCGAGTGGCGGAGGGCGAGTGGCGGAGGGCGAGTGGCGGAGGGCGAGTGGTGGAGGGCGAGTGGCGGAGGGCGAGTGGTGGAGGGCGAGTGGCGGAGGGCGAGTGGTGGAGGGCGACTGGCGGAGGGCGAGTGGTGGAGGGCGAGTGTGGAGGGCGAGTGGTGGAGGCTGTTGACCCACTTGCTGCGAAAGTCATCAGCTGCCAGCCTCGCGTTGTCAATCTAGGCCTGATTCGAGCATTCTCCAGGATCTGAGCCAGGATCTACGGAGAGACGCACGGAGAGAGACACAGAGAGAGTCAGAGAGACACAGAGAGAGAGACACAGAGAGAGACACAGAGAGAGTCAGAGACACACAGAGAGAGAGTCAGAGAGACACAGAGAGACACACACAGAGAGAGTCAGAGAGAGACACAGAGACACACACAGAGAGAGTCAGAGAGACACAGAGAGACACACACAGAGAGAGTCAGAGAGACACAGAGAGAGACACAGAGAGAGTCAGAGAGACACAGAGAGAGACACAGAGAGAGTCAGAGAGACACAGAGAGAGACACAGAGAGACAGACACAGAGAGGACACAGAGAGACAGACACAGAGAGAGACACAGAGAGACAGACACAGAGAGACAGACACAGAGAGAGACACAGAGAGACACACAGAGAGAGACACAGAGAGACACACAGAGAGAGTCAGAGAGAGACACAGAGAGACAGACACAGAGCGAGAGGCAGAGAGATACAGAGAGAGACACAGAGAGAGAGTCAGAGAGACACAGAGACGCACAGTGAGAGTCAGAGAGACACAAGAGAGGACACAGAGAGACAGACACAGAGAGAGACACAGAGCGAGAGACAGAGAGACACAGAGAGACACAGAGAGAGACACAGAGAGAGTCAGAGAGACACAGAGAGAGACACAGAGAGAGTCAGAGAACACAGAGACGCACGGAGAGAGTCAGAGAGACACAGAGAGAGAGACACAGAGAGACAGACACAGAGAGAGACACAGAGCGAGAGACAGAGAGACACAGAGAGACACAGAGAGAGACACAGAGAGAGTCAGAGAGACACAGAGAGAGACACAGAGAGAGTCAGAGAGACACAGAGACGCACGGAGAGAGTCAGAGAGACACAGAAGAGAGACACAGAGAGAAAGCCAGAGAGAGAGACATTGAGAGAGTCAAGGAGACAGAGGCACAGAGAGAGACAAAGTCAGAGAGAAAGACTTACAGAGAGACACACAGAGAGAGACACAGAGAGAGACACACAGAGAGTCAGAGAGACACAGAGAGAGACACACAGAGAGACACAGAGAGAGTCAGAGACACACAGAGAGAAAGCCAGAGAGAGAGACATTGAGAGAGTCAAGGAGACAGAGACACAGAGAGAGAGAGACACACACACAGAGTCAGAGACACAGCCACAGAGAGACACAAAGTCAGAGAGAGAGACACAGAGAGAGAGACAGAGAGACACAGAGAGACACACAGAGACACACAGAGAGACACACGGAGAGAGAAACACATAGAGAGAGAGACAGAGAGAGAGACACAGAGAGAGAGACACACACAGAGTCAGAGACACAGCCACAGAGAGAGATACAGAGAGAAAGACTTATAGAGAGAAAGCCAGAGAGACACAGAGAGAGACACACAGAGAGACACACAGAGAGAGACACACACAGAGACACACAGAGAGACACAGAGAAAGACAGAGAGAGACACACAGAGACATAGAGAGAGACACACAGAGAAACAGAGAGAGACACAGAGAGAGAGACACACGGAGAGAGAGACACACACAGAGACACACACAGAGAGACGCACAGAGACACACAGAGAGACACACAGAGAGACACACGGAGAGAGAGACACACAGAGAGACACACCGAGAGACACAGAGAGAGACACAGAGAGAGACACACACAGAGACACACACAGAGAGACACACACAGAGAGACACACACAGACACACACAGAGACACACACAGAGACACAGAGAGACACACCGAGAGACACAGAGAGACACACAGAGAGACACACAGAGAGACACAGAGACACACACAGAGAGACATTCAGACAACCCCACCCCCTTGATCCCCCACAGCCCCACCCCCTTGATCCCCCACAGCCCCACCCCCTTGATCCCCCACAGCCCCACCCCCTTGATCCCCACAGCCCCACCCCCTTGATCCCCCGCAGCCCCTTCTCCGTGATCCCCCACGACCCCTCCCCCTTGACCCCCCATTAGCTCCTCCCCCTCTTGAACCCCCACAGCCCCTCCCCCTCTTGAACCTCCATAGCCCCTCCCCCTCTTGAACCCCCATAGCCCCTCCCCCTCGACCCCCCTACAGCACTTCCCCCCTTGACCCCCCCCCCCCCCAGAGCAGGATGGTGAGAGGTGACGTCAGCTTGAGGCTGGAGAAGGCCCTCATCCAGCAGTGGATAGACCACGCCCACTGGTGACGATGATGATGACGATGGTGATGATGAGTTACGTTGGCCCCCAGGTGCCACGGTGCCTATGAGATGTTGACTACCTCGCCTGGTGTACAGGAGGTCTGTGTCTCTCTCATCATTATCATCATCATAGTGGCTGAGATGTTAACTACCTCGCCTGGTGTACAGGAGGTCTGTGTCTCTCATCATCATCATCACGGTGGCTATGAGATGTTGACTACCTCGCCTGGCCTACAGGAGGTCTGTGTCTCTCTCTCTCATCATCACAGTGGCTGAGATGTTGACTACCTCGCCTGGTGCACAGGAGGTCTGTGTCTCTCATCATCATCACAGTGGCTATGAGATGTTAACTACCTCGCCTGGTCTACAGGAGGTCTGTGTCTCTCATCATCATCATCATCACGGTGGCTAAGAGATGTTGACTACCTCGCCTGGTCTACAGGAGGTCTGTGTCTCTCTCTCATCATCATCATCATAGTGGCTATGAGATGTTGACTACCTCGCCTGGTGTACAGGAGGTCTGTGTCTCTCTCATCATCATCACAGTGGCTATGAGATGTTGACTACCTCGCCTGGTGTACAGGAGGTCTGTGTCTCTCTCATCATCATCATCACAGTGGCTATGAGATGTTGACTACCTCGCTTGGTGTACAGGAGGTCTGTGTCTCTCTCATCATCATCATCACAGTGGCTATGAGATGTTGACTACCTCGCCTGGTCTACAGAAGGTCTGTGTCTCTCTCTCATCATCATCACAGTGGCTAGGGAGATGTTGACTACCTCGCCTGGTCTACAGGAGGTCTGTGTCTCTCTCATCATCATCATCACAGTGGCTGAGATGTTAACTACCTCGCCTGGTCTACAGGAGGTCTGTGTCTCTCTCTCATCATCATCATCACAGTGGCTATTAGATGTTGCCTACCTCGCCTGGTCTACAGGAGGTCTGTGTCTCTCTCTCATCATCATCATCACAGTGGCTATGAGATGTTGACTACCTCGCCTGGTCTACAGGAGGTCTGTGTCTCTCTCTCATCATCATCATCACGGTGGCTATGAGATGTTGACTACCTCGCCTGGTCTACAGGAGGTCTGTGTCTCTCTCTCATCATCATCATCACAGTGGCTATGAGATGTTGACTACCTCGCCTGGTGTACAGGTGGTCTGTGTCTCTCATCATCATCATAGTGGCTATGAGATGTTGACTACCTCGCCTGGTGTACAGGTGGTCTGTGTCTCTCATCATCATCATCATCACAGTGGCTATGAGATGTTGACTACCTCGCCTGGTGTACAGGAGGTCTGTGTCTCTCTCATCATCATCATCACAGTGACAATGAGATGTTAACTACCTCGCCTGGTCTACAGGAGGTCTGTGTCTCTCTCTCTCATCATCATCATCACGGTGGCTATGAGATGTTAACTACCTCGCCTGGTGTACAGGAGGTCTGTGTCTCTCATCATCATCACGGTGGACTAGGAGATGTTAACTACCTCGCCTGGTCTACAGGAGGTCTGTGTCTCTCTCTCTCATCATCATCACAGTAGCTGAGATGTGAACTACCTCGCCTGGTGTACAGGAGGTCTGTGTCTCTCTTTCTCATCATCATCACGGTGGACGAGGAGATGTTGACGACCTCGTCTGGTGTGCAGGAGGTCTGTGTCTCTCTCATCATCATCATCACAGTGGCTATGAGATGTTAACTACCTCGCCTGGTGTACAGGAGGTCTGTGTCTCCCTCTCATCATGATCACAGTGGCTATGAGATGTTAACTACCTCGCCTGGTATACAGGAGGTCTGTGTCTCTCGCTCTCTCATCATCATCATCACGGTGGCTGTGAGATGTTGACTACCTCGCCTGGTATACAGGAGGTCTGTGTCTCTCTCCCATCATCATCACAGTGGCTATGAGATGTTGACTACCTCGCCTGGTATACAGGAGGTCTGTGTCTCTCTCATCATCATCATCATCACAGTGGCTATGAGATGTTAACTACCTCGCCTGGTATACAGGAGGTCTGTGTCTCTCTCTCATCATCATCACAGTGGCTATGAGATGTTAACTACCTCGCCTGGTGTATAGGAGGTCTGTGTCTCTCGCTCTCTCATCATCATCATCACGGTGGCTGTGAGATGTTGACTACCTCGCCTGGTATACAGGAGGTCTGTGTCTCTCTCCCATCATCATCACAGTGGCTATGAGATGTTGACTACCTCGCCTGGTATACAGGAGGTCTGTGTCTCTCTCATCATCATCATCATCACAGTGGCTATGAGATGTTAACTACCTCGCCTGGTATACAGGAGGTCTGTGTCTCTCTCTCATCATCATCACAGTGGCTATGAGATGTTAACTACCTCGCCTGGTGTATAGGAGGTCTGTGTCTCTCGCTCTCTCATCATCATCATCATCATCACGGTGGCTGTGAGATGTTGACTACCTCGCCTGGTATACAGGAGGTCTGAGTCTCTCATCATCATCACGGTGGCTATGAGATGTTGACTACCTCGCCTGGCTACAGGAGGTCTGTGTCCCTCTCTCATCATCATCACGGTGGCTATGAGATGTTGACTACCTCGCCTGGTGTGCAGGAGGTCGTGAGTTTGATCCCGACCCTGACGACGTCTGCTGCTGCTGCTGTATATTTGGAGTCTGCATCTCTCTCTCTCATCATCATCATCACCACGGTTGACTAGGAGATGTTGACTACCTCGCCTGGTGTACAGGAGGTCTGTGTCTCTCTCTCTCATCATCATCATCACGGTGGACTAGGAGATGTTGACTACCTCGCCTTGTATATAGGAGGCCGTGGGTTCAATCCCGACCACTGACGATGCCTTCTGCTGCTGCTGCTGTATATTTGATCTCTCTGTGCGTGTGCGTGTCTCTCTCTGTCTCTCTCTCTCCTCCCCTGTGGCGGTCGGCACGCGTTCAGGGTACTTTGCCTGCCGCTAGACATCCCCCTACGTGGCTACGGCCATGGCGACAAGCCGCCAATCGCTCGAGATGCTTGCAGTCGAGACAGCCCTGGGGGTGGCCTGCGATTCTGAAACAAAGAAGCCACCCCCACGACCCCCCCAGTAGCCCGGTAGAGGGGCCCTCACAGCTGGTGACAATGGAATTAGTTTTTATTTATTTTATTTTAGTCAGCGTGGGTCTCTCAGCGTGAGACCCTCAGCGGGGACTCCACGGAGACTCCGCGGAGACTCCGTGGAGACTCCACGGGGACTCTCAGAGTGAGACTCTCAGCTGAGACTCCACAGAGACTCTCAACGTGAGACTCTCAACGTGAGACTCTCAGAGGAGACTCTCAACGGAGACTCCACAGAGACTCCACAGAGACTCTCAGCGTGAGACTCTCAACGGAGACTCTCAGCGTGAGACTCTCAGCGTGAGACTCTCAGAGTGAGACTCTCAACGGAGACTCTCAACGTGAGACTCTCAACGTGAGACTCTCAGCGTGAGACTCTCAGAGTGAGACTCTCAGCGTGAGACTCTCAGCGTGAGACTCTCAGAGTGAGACTCTCAGCGTGAGACTCTCAACGTGAGACTCTCAACGTGAGACTCTCAGCGTGAGACTCTCAGAGTGAGACTCTCAACGTGAGACTCTCAGCGTGAGACTCTCAGAGTGAGACTCTCAACGTGAGACTCTCAGCGTGAGACTCTCAACGTGAGACTCTCAGAGTGAGACTCTCAACGGAGACTCTCAACGGAGACTCTCAACGGAGACTCTCAACGGAGACTCTCAGAGTGAGACTCTCAACGTGAGACTCTCAGAGTGAGACTCTCAACGGAGACTCTCAACGGAGACTCTCAACGGAGACTCTCAACGGAGACTCTCAGAGTGAGACTCTCAGAGTGAGACTCTCAGAGTGAGACTCTCAACCTGAGACTCTCAGAGTGAGACTCTCAGCGTGAGACTCTCAGCCTGAGACTCTCAGCGTGAGACTCTCAGAGTGAGACTCTCAGCGTGAGACTCTCAGAGTGAGACTCTCAGCGTGAGACTCTCAGCGTGAGACTCTCAACGGAGACTCTCAACGTGAGACTCTCAACGTGAGACTCTCAGAGTGAGACTCTCAGAGTGAGACTCTCAGCGTGAGACTCTCAGAGTGAGACTCTCAGAGTGAGACTCTCAGAGTGAGACTCTCAGCGTGAGACTCTCAGCGTGAGACTCTCAGAGTTAGACTCTCAGAGTGAGACTCTCAGAGTGAGACTCTCAGAGTGAGACTCTCAGAGTGAGACTCTCAGAGTGAGACTCTCAGCTGAGACTCTCAGAGTGAGACTCTCAACGTGAGACTCTCAACGTGAGACTCTCAGCGTGAGACTCTCAGCGTGAGACTCTCAGCGTGAGACTCTCAGAGTGAGACTCTCAGAGTGAGACTCTCAACGGAGACTCTCAACGTGAGACTCTCAGAGTGAGACTCCCAGCGTGAGACTCTCAGAGTGAGACTCTCAGAGTGAGACTCTCAGAGTGAGACTCTCAGAGTGAGACTCTCAGCGTGAGACTCTCAGCGTGAGACTCTCAGCGTGAGACTCTCAACGGAGACTCTCAACGGAGACTCCCAGCGTGAGACTCTCAGAGTGAGACTCTCAGCCTGAGAGTCTCCCAGTGAGACTCTCAGTGTGAGACTCTCAACGTGAGACTCTCAACGTGAGACTCTCCGCGTGAGACTCTCAGCGTGAGACTCTCAGCGTGAGACTCTCAACGTGAGACTCTCAACGTGAGACTCTCAGCGTGAGACTCTCAGCGTGAGACTCTCAGCGTGAGACTCTCAGCCTGAGACTCTCAGCCTGAGACTCTCAGCGTGAGACTCTCAGCGTGAGACTCTCAGCGTGAGACTCTCAACGGAGACTCTCAACGTGAGACTCTCAGCGTGAGACTCTCAGCGTGAGACTCTCAGCGTGAGACTCTCAACGTGAGACTCTCAACGGAGACTCTCAACGGAGACTCTCAGCGTGAGACTCTCAGCGTGAGACTCTCAACGTGAGACTCTCAGCGTGAGACTCTCAGAGTGAGACTCTCAGCGTGAGACTCTCAGCGTGAGACTCTCAGAGTGAGACTCTCAGCGTGAGACTCTCAACGTGAGACTCTCAGCCTGAGACTCTCAGCGTGAGACTCTCAGCGTGAGACTCTCAGCCTGAGACTCTCAGGGGAGACTCTCAGCGTGAGACTCTCAGCGTGAGACTCTCAGCGTGAGACTCTCAGCGTGAGACTCTCAGAGTGAGACTCTCAGAGTGAGACTCTCAGCGTGAGACTCTCAGAGTGAGACTCTCAGCGTGAGACTCTCAACGTGAGACTCTCAGCGTGAGACTCTCAGAGTGAGACTCTCAGAGTGAGACTCTCAGCGTGAGACTCTCAACGGAGACTCTCAGAGTGAGACTCTCAGAGTGAGACTCTCAGAGTGAGACTCTCAGCGTGAGACTCTCAGCGTGAGACTCTCAGCGTGAGACTCTCAGCGTGAGACTCTCAGCGTGAGACTCTCAGCGTGAGACTCTCAGCGTGAGACTCTCAGCGTGAGACTCTCAACGTGAGACTCTCAGCGTGAGACTCTCAGCGTGAGACTCTCAACGGAGACTCTCAGAGTGAGACTCTCAGTGAGGGACTCTCAGAGTGAGACTCTCAGCGTGAGACTCTCAACGTGAGACTCTCAACGTGAGACTCTCAGCGTGAGACTCTCAACGTGAGACTCTCAGAGTGAGACTCTCAGAGTGAGACTCTCAGCGTGAGACTCTCAGCGTGAGACTCTCAGCGTGAGACTCTCAACGTGAGACTCTCAGAGTGAGACTCTCAGAGTGAGACTCTCAACGTGAGACTCTCAACGTGAGACTCTCAGTGTGAGACTCTCAGAGTGAGACTCTCAGGGTGAGACTCTCAACGTGAGACTCCACAGAGACTCTCAACGTGAGACCCTCAGCCTGAGACCCTCAACGTGAGACTCTCAGTGAGAGACTCTCAGAGTGAGACTCTCAGCGTGAGACTCTCAGCGTGAGACTCTCAGTGAGAGACTCTCAACGTGAGACTCTCAGTGAGAGACTCTCAGCGTGAGACTCTCAGAGTGAGACTCTCAGAGTGAGACTCTCAACGGAGACTCTCAGAGTGAGACTCTCAGCGTGAGACTCTCAGCGGAGACTCTCAACGGAGACTCTCAACGTGAGACTCCGCGAACCTCCTGCACACCAGGCGAGGTAGTCAACATCTCCTAGCCAACGTGATGATGATGATGATGAGAGAGAGAGAGACGCAGACTCCACAAATCTACAGCAGCAGCAGCAGGCATCGCCAGGGTCGGCATCGAACCCACGACCTCCTGCACACCGGGCGAGGTAGTCAACATCTCCACGGCTTGACGGAGGTGGTGGGTGGGTGATGCAGAGCGATTTCACCTTTGCCCGCAGGTCCTCGATGATGGGGTAGTAGGCGCTGTAGTCCTTGGAGGAGCCCCCCTTGCCCTTCAGCAGCTCCTTGATCTTCAGCTCCAGCTCCTGGTTGGCTCCCTCCAGGAAGCGCACCTGTGGGCCGAAGAGCAACACCGCCCGTGGCTTTAGGTAGGCGTCGGCTTGGAGGAGATGTTGACTACCTCGCCTGGTACGCAGGAGGGTCGTGGGTTCGATCTCGACCCTGACGATGCCTGCTGCTGCTGTATATTTGGAGTCTGCGTCTCTCTCTCATCATCATCACGGTGGACTAGGAGATGTTGACTACCTCGCCTGGTACGCAGGAGATAGTGGGGTCTAGCCGGACACCCTGACTATGCCTGCTGCTGCTGCTGTATATTTGGAGTCTGTGTGTCTCTCTCTCATCATCATCATCATCATCACGGTGGACTAGGAGATGTTGACTACCTCGCCTGGTACACAGGAGATCGTGGGGTCTAGCCCGACACCCTGACTATGCCTGGTGCTGCTGTATATCTGGAGTCTGCGTCTCTCTCTCTCATCATTATCACGGTGGACTAGGAGATGTTGACTACCTCGCCTGGTGTGCAGGAGGTCTGTGTCTCTCTCTCATCATCATCATTATCACGGTGGACTAGGAGATGTTGACTACCTCGCCTGGTACGCAGGAGATCGTGGGGTCTAGCCGGACACCCTGACTATGCCTGCTGCTGCTACTGCTGTGTATTTGTGGAGTCTGCGTCTCTCTCTCATCATCATCATCACGGTGGACTAGGAGATGTTGACTACCTCGCCTGGTACGCAGGAGATCGTGGGTTCGATGCCAACCCTGACCATGCCTGCTGCTGCTACTGCTGTGTATTTGTGGAGTCTGCGTCTCTCTCTCTCTCTCATCATCATCATCACGGTGGACTAGGAGATGTTGACTACCTCGCCTGGTACGCAGGAGATCGTGGGGTCTAGCCCGACCCCGACTATGCCTCCTGCTGCTGCTGTATATTTGGAGTCTGCGTCTCTCTCTCTCTCATCATCACGGTGGACTAGGAGATGTTGACTACCTCGCCTGGTACGCAGGAGATCGTGGGGTCTAGCCCGACACCCTGACTATGCCTGGTGCTGCTGTAGATTTGGAGTCTGTGCCTCTCTCTCTCTCTCTCATCATCATCATCACGGTGGCTAAGAGATGTTGACTACCTCGCCTGGTACGCAGGAGATCGTGGGGTCTAGCCGGACACCCTGACTATGCCTGCTGCTGCTACTGCTGTGTATTTGTGGAGTCTGCGTGTCTCTCTCTCTCTCATCATCATCATTATCATCACGGTGGACTAGGAGATGTTGACTACCTCGCCTGGTACGCAGGAGATCGTGGGGTCTAGCCCGACACCCTGACTATGCCTGCTGCTGCTGTATATTTGGAGTCTGTGTCTCTCTCTCTCTCATCATCATCAGGGTGGATAGGAGATGTTGACTACCTCGCCTGGTGTGCAGGAGGTCGTGGGTTCGATCCCGACCCTGACTATGCCTGCTGCTGCTACTGCTGCTGTATATTTGGAGTCTGCGTCTCTCTCTCATCATCATCACGTTGGCTAGGAGATGTTGACTACCTCGCCTGGTATGCAGGAGATCGTGGGTTCGATCAAGACCCTGACGATGCCTGCTGCTGCTGCTGTGTATTTGGAGTCTGCGTCTCTCTCTCATCATCATCATCACGGTGGACTAAGAGATGTTGACTACCTCGCCTGGTGTACAGGAGGTCGTGGGTTCGATCCCGACTCCTAAATGCCCGCTGCTGCTGTATATCTGGAGTCTGCCTCTCTCTCTCATTATCATCATCAGGGTGGCTATGAGATGTTGACTACCTCGCCTGATGTGCAGGAGGTCGTGGGTTCGATACCGACCCTGACGATGCCTGCTGCTGCTGCTGTAAATTTGAAGTCTGTGTCTCTCTCCGGGCCCTCCTCGGATTCTTATTCCCCCCCATCCACGTTTAGCATCAACATCACCCACGCGTCGTAGAGAATTTGGCTGCTGTTGTAGATGATGATGATGATGATCATCATCATGAGGAGGAGGAGGAGGAGGATAAGCCACTCGGGTGAGCTGATGATAGCAGCTCACCTCTTTAGCTATATAGCTGTGTGGGGCGCATAACCTGGCGAAATGAAATTTGAAGAGTAGTTTATAGTAGAGTCTGGCTCATCGAGTCAAAGGTGTTAACACGGCAGCTGCCTTAAGCTGTCTCTACGAGCATTGGATATATGATATAAACCGCAAGCCTATACAGTAAGCTGCAGGACAATAGGTCACGCACAAGGCAACAAAGACAAAGATCCCCCGTGTAGCCTCTAACAGGCTGCAGGGGGCAAGTGCTGTTAGCTGGCACCTCACACACAGACAAAGATCCCCCGTGTAGCCTCTAACAGACTGCAGGTGCAAGTGCTGTTAGTAGCGAGTAGCAGCAGCAGCCTATGAAGGCTACCGGCACTGTGGCACACACAGAGGGGGTGGGTGGCCAGCACCACGCCCGGCCGCCTTTGTCTCCCCTATGACGATGTTTACTGCACACCGCTACACCAGCTACTCAGTTGAGGCTGAGTCGACCTAGGGGGAGGCCCAGGTCCGGTTCAGATAATCGTCACCGGTGTTGGCCGTGAGCGGGAATCGAACTCGGGTATCTGGTTTCGAAGAGCACTACAGCTCCCAGTCATCACCACCTGAATCATCAACACCATCATCAACATCTTCAACGTCATCAACATCATCATCATGAACACCAACATCATCAACTCCATCACCTCCATCACGTCCACCAACTCCATCACCTCCACCAACTCCATCACCTCCACCAACTCCATCACCTCCACCAACTCCATCACCTCCACCAACTCCATCACCTCCACCAACTCCATCACCTCCACCAACTCCATCAACTCCACCAACTCCATCAACTCCACCAACTCCATCAACTCCATCAACTCCACCACCTCCATCACCTCCATCACCTCCACCAACTCCATCACCACCACCAACTCCATCACCTCCACCAACTCTATAACCTCCACCAACTCTATAACCTCCACCAACTCCATCACCTCCACCAACTCCATCACCTCCATCAACTCCATCACCTCCACCAACTCCATCACCACCACCAACTCCATCACCTCCACCAACTCCATAACCTCCACCACCTCCATCAACGCCATCACCTCCATCATCTCCACCAACTCCACCAACTCCATCAACTCCACCACCTCCATCAACTCCATCACCTCCACCAACTCCATCACCTCCACCAACTCCATCACCTCCACCAACTCCATCACCTCCTCCTCCACCACCGCCACCTCCATCATCACCACCTCCATCATCACTACCTCCACCATCACAACCTCCACCTCCACCACCACCACCACCTCCACCATCACCTCCATCACCTCCATCACCTCCATCACCTCCATCACCTCCATCACCTCCTCCTCCACCATCACCTCCATCACCTCCATCTCCTCCTCCACCACCACCTCCTCCACCATCACAACCACCACCATCACCACCACCACCACCACTGCACCACCACTACCACCACTGCACCACCACTGCACCACCACTGCACCACTACCACCACCACCACCACTACCACCACCACCACTGCACCACCACTGCACCAGCACCACCACCACCACTGCACCACCATCACCACCACCACCGCCGCTCACCTTCTCGATGTACCCGGCCAGGCGATCGTTGAGCCCCTGCATCTCGAGCTTCTCGTCCCCGCCGCTGAGACCGCTCACGTTGAAGTTGCTGAACCCCACCGACGAGGAGCCCCCCCCGAAACCTCCGCCGCTGGCCCCCCCGAATCCGCTGCCCCCATAACCGCTGCCCACGCTGGAGTAGGAGATGCGGGAGACGCTGCCGCTGCCGTAAGCGCTGGCTGACGAGTAGCTTCGGCGAGACATCGCTTAGTTGTGGGTGGTGGTGGTGGTGGTTGGTGGTGGTTGGTGGTGGTGGTGGTGGTGGGTCAGAGGTGGCGGTGCTTTGCCAAAGGAAAGAACAACACAGCGATGGGGCAGGTAGAGAGAGAGAGAGAGAGGATAGTGCGAGATGAGTGGAGGTGGAGGTGGTGGTGCTGATGATGATGATGATGATCAGAAGGTCGATTTGACGGTCTGCGCAGTGCGTTGTAACCGGAGCTATGTGGTGGTTTTATACTCCTGGGTGGGGTGTGGGTGGGTGTAGGTGTGTGTGTGTGTGGGTGTGTGTAGGTGTGTGTGGGTGTGTAGGTGTGTGTGAAGGTGTGTGTGGAAGTGGGGAGTGAGAGGGAGGGGGGGAGGAGAGGTAGGGGGGAGAGGGAGGTTGATCTGGCAGGACCGGAATGCGGAGATGCGTGGGGGTGGTGATGATGGTGGTGGTGATGGTGGTGGTAGAAGAGGGGGTAGTGGTGGTGGTGGTGATGGTGATTATGATGTTTGAAAGGATGACGATGATGATGGTGATGATGGTGGTGGTGGTGATGGTGGTGGTGGTGATGATGGTGGTGGTGGTGGTGATGATGGTGGTGGTGGTGATGATGGTGGTGGTGATGATGGTGGTGGTGGTGATGATGGTGGTAGAAGAGAGGGTAGTGGTGGTGGTGATGGTGATGATGTTTGAAAGGATGACGATGATGATGGTGATGATGGTGGTGGTGGTGATGGTGGTGGTGATGGTGGTGGTAAAAGAGGGGGTAGTGGTGGTGGTGGTGATGATGTTTGAAAGGATGACGATGATGATGGTGATGATGGTGGTGGTGGTGGTGATGGTGGTGGTGGTGATGATGGTGGTGGTGGTGATGGTGGTGGTGGTGATCGTGGTGGTGGTAAAAGAGGGGGTAGTGGTGGTGGTGGTGATGGTGATGATGTTTGAAAGGATGACGATGGTGATGATGGTGGTGGTGATGATGGTGGTGATGGTGGTGGTAGAAGAGCGGGTAGTGGTGGTGGTGGTGATGGTGATGATGATGTTTGAAAGGATGACGATGATGATGGTGATGATGGTGGTGGTGGTGATGGTGGTGGTGGTGGTGGTGATGGTGGTGGTGATGATGGTCGTGGTGGTGATGGTGGTGGTGGTGATGGTGATGATGTTTGAAAGGATGACGATGATGATGGTGATGATGGTGGTGGTGATGATGGTGGTGGTGGTGATGGTGGTGGTAGAAGAGCGGGTAGTGGTGGTGGTGATGGTGATGATGATGTATGAAAGGATGACGATGATGATGGTGATGATGGTGGTGGTGGTGATGGTGGTGGTGATGGTGGTGGTGATGGTGGTGGTAAAAGAGGGGGTAGTGGTGGTGGTGGTGATGGTGATGATGATGTTTGAATGGGTGACGATGATGATGGTGATGATGGTGGTGGTGGTGATGGTGGTGATGGTGGTGGTGGTGATGGTGGTGGTAGAAGAGGGGGTAGTGGTGATGGTGGTGATGGTGATGATGATGTTTGAAAGGATGATGATGGTGATGATGGTGGTGGTGATGGTGGTGGTGATGGTAGTGGTGGTGGTGATGGTGGTGGTAAAAGAGGGGGTAGTGGTGGTGGTGGTGGTGATGGTGATGATGTTTGAAAGGATGACGATGATGATGGTGATTATGGTGGTGGTGATGATGGTTGAAGGGGTGATGATGATGATGGAGGGAGTAATGGTGGTGGTGATGATGATGATGGTGGTGATGGTGGTGGTGGTGATGATGGTGGTGATGATGATGATGGTGGTGATGATGGTGGTGGTGATGATGGTGGTGGTGGTGCAATGTGCGTCTGTGTCTGTACGAGTGTGTGGGGAGTGGTGGCGCAGCGGTTAGCGCACTGAGCTATGAACCCTGCGGCATGAGTTCGATTCCCGCTCACGGCACCAACAACACCACCCAGTGATGATTATCTGAGCGGGTCCTGGGCCTCCCCTAGGTCGACTCAGCCTCAACTGAGAGCCTGGTGTAGCGGTGTGCAGTGAACATCGCCACTGGGGAGACAAAGGCGGCCGGGCGTGGTGCTGGCCACCCACCCCCTCTGTGTGTGCCACAGTGCCGGTAGCCTTCATAGGTTGCTGCTGCTACTCGCTACTAACAGCACTTGCCCCTGCAGCCTGTTAGAGGCTACACGGGGGACCTGTGTCTGTGTATGTGTGTGAGGTGCCAGCTAACAGCACTTGCCCCTGCAGTCTGTTAGAGGCTACACGGAGGATCTTTGTCTGTGTCTGTGTGTGAGGTGCTAGCTAACAGCACTTGCCCTGCAGTCTGTTAGAGGCTACACGGGGGATCTTTGTCTGTGTCTGTGTGTGAGGTGCTCGCTGACAGCACTTGCCCCTGCAGCCTGTTAGAGGCTACACGGGGGATCTTTTTGTTTGATACGAGTGAGTGAATGATGATGGTGGTCGTGGTGGTAGTGGTGGTAGTGGTGGTAGTGGTGGTGGTAGTGGTGGTAGTGTTTGTGGTAGTGGTGGTAGTGGTGGTGGTGGTAATGGTGGTAGTGGTGGTGATGGTAGTGGTGGTGGTAGTGGCAGTGGTGGTGGTGTTTGCAGGTGTGGCGAATTCCAGTGTGTGTGTGTGTGTGATAGATCAAGAGGCGTGATGGTGCCGATAAGGAGAATCGCTCGGGATGCTCGAATATCCGCCACGCCCGGTGGAGAATTCCCGTGGGTGGGGAGCGGTGGTGCAGCGGTTAGCGCGGCCGGGAGAACTCGACTCGGCTATCATCAGTGGCGGTCTCTCCCCTCCCTCCCTCCCTCCCTCCATCCCTCCCCTCCCTCCCCTCCCTCCCTCCCCTCCCTCCCTCCCTCCCTCCCCTCCCCATCTCCTCACTCCCTCTCTCACCTAGGCCGACTCAGCCTCAACTGAGTAGCTGGTGTTGCGGTGGGCAGTGAACATCGCTAGCACTGGGGGAGAGACAAAGGCGGCCGGGCGTGGTGATGGCCACCCACCCCCTCTGTGTGTGCCACAGTGCCGGTAGCCTTCAGAGGTTGCTGCTGATACTCGCTACTAACAGCACTTGCCCCTGCAGCCTGTTAGAGGCTACACGGGGAACTTTTTGTTTGATACGAGTGAGTGAATGATGATGGTTGGTGGTGGTAGTGGTGGTAGTGGTGGTGGTAATGGTGGTAGTGGTGGTGGTGGTAATGGTGGTGGTGGTAATGGTAGTGGTGGTGGTAGTGGTGGTGATGGTGGTGGTGGTAGTGGTGGTGGCGGTGGAAGTGGTGGTGGTAGCGGTAGTGGTGGTAGTGGTGGTGGTGGTAGTGGTTGTAGTGGTAGTGGTGGTAGTGGTGGTGGTGGTAGTGGTGGTGGTGGTAGTGGTAGTGGTGGTAGTGGTGGTGGTAGTGATGGTTGTAGTGGTGGGAGTGGTGGTAGTGGTGGTGGTGGTAGTGGTGGTAGTGGTGGTAGTGGTGGTGGTGGTAGTGGTGGTAGTGGTGGTGGTGGTGGTAGTGGTGGGAGTGGTGGTGGTAGTGGTGGTAGTGGTGGTGGTGGTAGTGATGGTGGTATTGGTGGTAGTGGTGGTAGTGGTGGTAGTGATGGTGGTAGTGGTGGTAGTGGTGGTGGTAGTGGTGGTAGTGGTGGTGGTGGTAGTGGTGGTGGTGGTAGTGGTAGTGGTGGTAGTGGTGGTGGTAGTGATGGTGGTAGTGGTGGTAGTGGTGGTGGTTGTGGTGGTGGTAGTGGTGGTAGTGGTGGTGGTGGTAATGGTGGTAGTGGTGGTGATGGTAGTGGTGGTGGTAGTGGCAGTGGTGGTGGTAGTGGTGGTGGTGGTGTTTGCAGGTGTGGCGAATTCCAGTGTGTGTGTGTGATAGATCAAGAGGCGTGATGGTGCCGATAAGGAGAATCGCTCGGGATGCTCGAATATCCGCCACGCCCGGTGGAGAATTCCCGTGGGTGGGGAGCGGTGGTGCAGCGGTTAGCGCGGCGGGGAGAACTCGATTCGGCTATCATCAGTGGCGGTCTCTCCCCTCCCTCCCTCCCGTCCCTCCCTCCTTCCCTCCCTCCATCCCTCCCCTCCCTCCCTCCCCTCCCTCCCTCCCCTCCCTCCCCTCCCTCCCCTCCCCACCTCCTCACTCCCTCTCTCCCCTAGGTCGACTCAGCCTCAACTGAGTAGCTGGTGTAGCGGGTGGGCAGTGAACATCGCTAGCACTGGGGGAGAGACAAAGGCGGCCGGGCGTGGTGCTGGTCACCCACCCCCTCTGTGTGTGCCACAGTGCCGGTAGCCTTCATAGGTTGCTGCTGCTACTCGCTACCAACAGCACTTGCCCCTGCAGCCTGTTAGAGGCTACACGGGGGATCTTTGTCTGTGTCTGTGTGTGAGGTGCTAGCTAACACCACTTGCCCCTGTAGTCTGTTAGAGGCTACACGGGGGACCTTTGTCTGTGTCTGTGTGTGAGGTGCTAGCTAACAGCACTTGCCCCTGCAGTCTGTTAGAGGCTACACGGGGGATCTTTGTCTGTGTCTGTGTGTGAGGTGCTCGCTAACAGCACTTGCCCCTGCAGTCTGTTAGAGGCTACACGGGGGATCTTTGTCTGTGTCTGTGTGTGAGGTGCTCGCTAACAGCACTTGCCCCTGCAGTCTGTTAGAGGCTACACGGGGATCCTTTGTCTGTGTGTATGTGTGAGGTGCTAGCTAACAGCACTTGCCCCTGCAGTCTGTTAGAGGCTACACGGGGGATCTTTGTCTGTGTCTGTGTGTGAGGTGCTCGCTAACAGCACTTGCCCCTGCAGTCTGTTAGAGGCTACACGGGGGATCTTTGTCTGTGTCTGTGTGTGAGGTGCTAGCTAACAGCACTTGCCCTACAGTCTGTTAGAGGCTACACGCTGGATCTTTGTTTGTGTCTGTGTGTGAGGTGCTCGCTAACAGCACTTGCCCCTGCAGTCTGTTAGAGGCTACACGGGGGGCCTTTGTCTGTGTCTGTGTGTGAGGTGCCAGCTAACAGCACTTGCCCCTGCAGTCTGTTAGAGGCTACACGGGGGACCTTTGTCTGTGTCTGTGTGTGAGGTGCTAGCTAACAGCACTTGCCCCTGCAGCCTGTTAGAGGCTACACGGGGGATCTTTGTCTGTGTCTGTGTGTGAGGTGCTAGCTAACAGCACTTGCCCCTGCTGCCTGTTAGAGGCTACACGGGGGATCTTTGTCTGTGTCTGTGTGTGAGGTGCTAGCTAACAGCACTTGCCCCTGCAGCCTGTTAGAGGCTACACGGGGGATCTTTGTCTGTGTCTGTGTGTATTTGCCTATGCGGGTATCTGTTTTGTGTCCACTGTTCGTTGCCTGGTTACACGCCTCCGTAGGTGCGTGTGTGCGTGTGTGTGTGTGAACGTGTGTGTGTGTCTGTGTGTGTGCATGTGTGTGTGTGTGTGCGCGTGTGTGAACGTGTGTGTGTCTGTGTGTGTGCGTTTGTGTGTGCGTGTGTGTGTGTCTGTGTGTGTGCGCTTGTGTGTGCGTGTGTGTGTGTGTGTGCGTGTGTGCGTGTGTGTGTGTGTGTGTGCGTGTGTGCGTGTGTGTGTCTGCATGTTGGTGTGCGTGTGTGTGAACGTGTGTGTGTGTCTGTGTGTGTGCGTTTGTGTGTGCGTGTGTGTGTGCGTGTGTGTGTGTGTGCGTGTGTGCGTGTGTGCGGTATGTGTGTCTGTGTGTGTGCGTGTGTGTGTGTGTGTGCGTGTCTGCGTCTTGTACGGAGGATAGAGGGAGCTAAGCGGGCGTGGCACGGGCTCGAGAAGTGATGGAGTGATGGGTGAGTGGGTGAGTGAGTGAGTGTGTGGATGAGTGTGTGGATGAGTGGGTGAGTGTGTGGGTGAGTGGGTGAGTGTGTAGGTGAGTGGGTAAGTGAGTGACACGGGCTGGAGAAGAGATGGAGTGATGGGTAAGTGGGTGAGTGTGTGGATGGGTGGCTGAGTGTATGAGTGAGTGAGTGGGTGAGTGTGTAGGTGAGTTGGTGAGTAAGTGACACGGGCTAGAGAAGAGATGGAGCGATGGGTGAGTGGGTGAGTGTGTAGGTGTGTGGGTGAGTGTGGGTGAACGAGTGGCACGGGCTAGAGAAGAGATGGAGTTATGGGTGAGTGGGTGAGTGAGTGATACGGGCTAGAGAAGAGATGGAGTTATGGGTGAGTGTGTGGGTGGGTGGGTTAGTGTGTGGGCGAGTGAGAGGGTGAGTGTGTGGGTGAGTGAGTGACACGGGCTAGAGAAGAGATGGAGTGATGAGTGAGTGGGTGAGTGTGTGGAAGAGTGTGTGAGTGAGTGAGTGGGTGAGTGAGTGGATGAGTGAGTGGGTGGGTGGGTGAGTGAGTAAGTGGGTGAGTGAGTGAGTGGGTGAGTGGGTGTCTGAGTGGGAGGGGTGGGTGGGTGAGTGAGTGGGTGAGTTAGTGAGTGAGTGGCACGGGCTAGAGAAGAGATGGAGCGATGGGTGAGTGGGTGGGTGGGTGAGTGAGTGGGTGAGTGAGTGGCACGGGCTAGAGAAGAGATGGAGCGATGGGTGAGTGAGTGAGTGTGTGGGTGAGTGAGTGAGTGTGTAAGTGAGTGTGTGGATGAGTGTGTGAGTGAGTGAGTGACACGGGCTAGAGAAGAGATGGAGTGATGGATGAGTGGGTGAGTGTGTGGATGAGTGGCTGAGTGTGTGAGTGAGTGGGTGAGTGTGTGGATGAGTGAGTGAGTGAGTGTGGATGAGTGAGTGTGTGAGTGAGTGGGTGAGTGTGTGGGTGAGTGTGTGGATGAGTGAGTGAGTGAGTGTGTGAGTGAGTGAGTGAGTGGGTGAGTGTGTGGATGAGTGAGTGAGTGAGTGTGTGAGTGAGTGGGTGAGTGTGTGGGTGAGTGTGTGGATGAGTGAGTGAGTGAGTGGGTGAGTGTGTGGGTGAGTTTGTGGATGAGTGAGTGAGTGAGTGGGTGAGTGTGTGGGTGAGTGTGTGGATGAGTGAGTGAGTGACACGTGCTAGAGAAGACATGGAGCTGATGCGGTACACGGAGGACGCGGTACCAGCGGTGTCAAGACCGGCCTCTGTGGAGTAGGAGGCTCGTGAAGGACGCTGCTGCTGGGCAGTGCCAGGCTAGGTGCACCATGCGGCTA
This sequence comes from Petromyzon marinus, assembly GCF_048934315.1. Taxonomy (NCBI): domain Eukaryota; kingdom Metazoa; phylum Chordata; class Hyperoartia; order Petromyzontiformes; family Petromyzontidae; genus Petromyzon; species Petromyzon marinus. Next base: position 967,156 of record NW_027422629.1, read on the forward strand.
CTGGGCAGTGCCAGGCTAGGTGCACGACGAGGCTACTGGGCAGTTGGAGGCCGTCGCCCTCCAGCAACAGCGGAGGGCGGAGGAGCGACGCTCACAACAACGAGCGGAGCGCCGGGTGGCTAAAACGCAGCAAGTTGGCACAGTGGCGGGCACAGGTGGTGCATCAGCCACTCATCTCAGTCAGTCGACCCGTGTCACCTGCTGGGTCTGTCCCGTGACCTCCTGCACCTAGCCTGGCACAGCAGTCAACCCATGGCGCCTGCTGGGTTTGTCACGTGACCTCCTCCTGCACCTAGCCTGGCACAGCAGTCAACCCATGGCACCTGCTGGGTCTGCCCCGTGACCTACTGCCGGCGGGCGTTCGACACTTCACGTGGCCTCAGCGTGCACCTAGCCTGGCACAAGCGCCGTGGTGACGTCACCGCCACTTGATTGTTGTTTCGATTTAAAGCTTTCGTGACTGCAAGGATTCATCTTCTTTGGTTCTTTCGGCAAAGTCACCACCACGTGGAATGAGAATAAAATAATAAATTAATAAAACAAAAAAACACGATGAAATTCTCACGACGTTTCGGCCACAACACAAGCGGCCTTCATCAGGTGAAGGGACGAGATCGTCTGGAGGAAAGCGCTGCGATGTTTACTGGACGGGCGTGGTTCCGGCCACCACCACCACCACCACAAATTTGTGTGGCGCAGTTGACGCTACTAAGGAGAGCACTTGCCCCTGCAGTCTGATAGAGGCTACACGGGGGATCTTTGTCTGTGTCTGTGTGTGAGGTGCTAGCTAACAGCACTTGCCCCCTGCAGTCTGTGAGAGGCTACACGGGGGATCTTTGTCTGTGTCTGTGTGTGAGGTGCTAGCTAACAGCACTTGCCCCTGCAGCCTGTTAGAGGCTACATGGGGGATCTTTGTCTGTGTCTGTGTGTGAGGTGCCAGCTAACAGCACTTGCCCCCTGCAGTCTGCTAGAGGCTACACGGGGGATCTTTGTCTGTGTCTGTGTGTGAGGTGCTAGCTAACAGCACTTGCCCCTGCAGTCTGTTAGAGGCTACACGGGGGATCTTTGTCTGTGTCAGTGTGTGAGGTGCAAGCTAACAGCACTTGCCCCTGCAGTCTGTTAGAGGCTACACGGGGGATCTTTGTCTGTGTCAGTGTGTGAGTTGCTAGCTAACAACACTTGCCCCTGCAGCCTGTTAGAGGCTACACGGGGGACCTTTGTCTGTGTGTGAGGTGCTCGCTAACAGCACTTGCCCTTGCAGTCTGTCAGAGGCTACACGGGGGATCTTTGTCTGTGTCTGTGTGTGAGGTGCCAGCTAACAGCACTTGCCCCAGCAGCCTGTTAGAGGCTACACGGGGGACCTTTGTCTGTGTCTGTTTGTGAGGTGCCAGCTAACAGCACTTGCCCCAGCAGCCTGTTAGAGGCTACACGGGGGACCTTTGTCTGTGTCTGTGTGTGAGGTGCTAGCTAACAGCACTTTCCCCTGCAGTCTGTTAGAGGCTACACGGGGGATCTTTGTCTGTGTCTGTGTGTGTGAGGTGCTAGCTAACAGCACTTGCCCCTGCAGCCTGTTAGAGGCTACACGGGGGACCTTTGTCTGTGTCTGTGTGTGAGGTGCTCGCTAACAGCACTTGCCCTTGCAGTCTGTCAGAGGCTATACGGGGATCTTTGTCTGTGTCTGTGTGTGAGGTGTTACCTAACAGCACTTGCCCCTGCAGTCTGTTAGAGGCTACACGGGGGATCTTTGTCTGTGTCTGTGTGTGAGGTGCTAGCTAACAGCACTTGCCCCTGCAGTCTGTGAGAAGCTACCCGGGGGACCTTTGTCTGTGTCTGTGTGTGAGGTGCTAGCTAACAGCACTTGCCCCCTGCAGTCTGCTAGAGGCTACACGGGGGATCTTTGTCTGTGTCTGTGTGTGAGGTGCTAGCTAACAGCACTTGCCCCTGCAGTCAGTTAGAGGCTACACGGGGGATCTTTGTCTGTGTCTGTGTGTGAGGTGCTAGCTAACAGCACTTGCCCCCTGCAGTCTGTTAGAGGCTACCCGGGGGACCTTTGTCTGTGTCTGTGTGTGAGGTGCTAGCGAATAGCACTTGCCCCTGCAGTCTGTGAGAGGCTACCCGGGGTACCTTTGTCTGTGTATGTGTGTGAGGTGCTAGCTAACAGCACTTGCCCCTGCAGCCTGTTAGAGGCTACACGGGGGATCTTTGTCTGTGTCTGTGTGTGAGGTGCCAGCTAACAGCACTTGCCCCTGCAGTCTGTTAGAGGCTACACGGGGGATCTTTGTCTGTTTCTGTGTGTGAGGTGCTAGCTAACAGCACTTGCCCCTGCAGTCTGTTTGAGGCTACACGGGGGATCTTTGCCTGTGTCTGTGTGTGAGGTGCCAGCTAAAAGCACTTGCCCCTGCAGTCTGTTAGAGGCTACACGGGGGATCTTTGTCTGTGTCTGTGTGGGAGTTGCCAGCTAACAGCACTTGCCCCTGCAGCCTGTTAGAGTCTACACGGTGGACCTTTGTCTGTGTCTGTGTGTGAGGTGCCAGCTAACAGCACTTGCCCCTGCAGCCTGTTAGAGGCTACACGGGGGATCTTTGTCTGTGTCTGTGTGTGAGGAGCTAGCTAAGAGTACTTGCCCCTGCAGCCTGGTAGAGGCTACACGGGGGACCTTTGTCTGTGTCTGTGTGTGAGGTGCTAGCTAACAGCACTTGCCCCTGCAGCCTGGTAGAGGCTACACGGGGGATCTTTGTCTGTGTCTGTGTGAGGTGCTCGCTAACAGCACTTGTCCCTGCATTCTGTTAGAGGCTACACGGGGGACCTTTGTCTGTTTTTCAGGTGCTAGCTAACAGCACTTGCCCCTTCAGTCTGTTAGAGGCTACACGGGGGATCTTTGTCTGTGTCTGCGTGTGAGGTGCTCGCTAACAGCACTTGCCCTTGCAGTCTGTCAGAGGCTACACAGGGGACCTTTGTCTGTGTCTGTGTTTGAGGTGCTATCTAACAGCACTTGCCCCTGCAGTCTGTTAGAGGCTACACGGGGGATCTTTGTCTGTATCTGTGTGTGAGGTGCTAGCTAACAGCACTTGCCCCTGCAGCCTGTTAGAGGCTACCCGGGGGATCTTTGTCTGTTTCTGTGTGTGAGGTGCCAGCTAACAGCACTTGCCCCTGCAGCCTGTCAGAGGCTACACGGGGGATCTTTGTCTGTGTCTGTGTGTGAGGTGCTAGCTAACAGCACTTGCCCCTGCAGCCTGTTAGAGTCTACATGGTGAACCTTTGTCTGTGTCTGTGTGTGAGGTGCTAGCTAACAGCACTTGCCCCTGCAGCCTGTTAGAGTCTACACGGTGGACCTTTGTCTGTGTCTGTGTGTGAGGCGCCAGCTAACAGCACTTGCCCCTGCAGCCTCCTGCAGGCTACACGGGACCGCTTTGTCTTTGCCCCGTGATTGTTATCTCGGCGAGGTCTCTGCCGTGGCGAGATTCCAGCCCCCCTCTCTGCGCCATTCCAACGCGCTCACGTAAAACGCGACGTGTGGGGATAAAGGCGCAGCCCCTGCAACTGCCGTGCTCACTACACCTGGCAGCTGTCGATTGCACCACCCAACACCGCCCGCTCCTCACCGCCTCTCTCTATTCACTGACGGGGCTGATCGCTTTGTAGCTGGTGAATAGTGTGGTCTAGCCATCTACTCATCACCCTGTCTCTCTATTCATTGACGGGGCTGATAGCTCTGTAACAGGTGAATAGTGTGGTCTAGCCAACTAGTCCTCACCCTGTCTCTCTATTCATTGACGGGGCTGATAGCTCTGTAACAGGTGACTAGTGTGGTCTAGCCAACTACTCCTTACCCTGTGTCTCTATTCACTGACAGGGTCGACGGCTGTGTACCAGGTGAATAGTGTGGTCTAGCCAGCCTACTCCTCACCCTGTCTCTCTATTCACTGACGGGGCTGATCGCTGTGTAGCTGGTGAATAGTGTGGTCTAGCCAACTACAACTCACCCTGTCTCTCTATTCACTGACAGGGCTGACCGCACTGTGTACCAGGTGAATAGTGTGGTCTAGCCAGCTACTCCTCACCCTGTCTCTCTATTCACTGACGGGGCTGACCGCTGTGTAGCTGGTGAATAGTGTGGTCTAGCCAACTAGTCCTCACCCTGTCTCTCTATTCACTGACAGGGCTGACCGCACTGTGTATCAGGTGAATAGTGTGGTCTAGCCAACTAGTCCTCACCCTGTCTCTCTATTCACTGACAGGGCTGATCGCTGTGTACCAGGTGAATAGTGTGGTCTAGCCATCTACTCCTCACCCTGTCTCTCTATTCACTGACAGGGCTGATCGCTGTGTACCAGGTGAATAGTGTGGTCTAGCCAACTAGTCCTCACCCCGTCTCTCTATTCACTGACGGGGCTGATCGCTGTGTACCAGGTGAATAGTGTGGTCTAGCCAGCTACTCCTCACCCTGTCTCTCTATTCACTGTCAGGGCTGATCGCTGTGTACCAGGTGAATAGTGTGGTATAGCCAGCTACTCATCACCCTGTCTCTCTATTCACTGACAGGGCTGATCGCACTGTGTACCAGGTGAATAGTGTGGTCTAGCCAGCTACTCATCACCTTGTCTCTCTATTCACTGACAGGGCTGATCGCTGTGTATCAGGTGAATAGTGTGGTCTAGCCAGCTACTCCTTATCCTGTCTCTCTATTCACTGACAGGGCTGATCGCTGTGTACCAGGTGAATAGTGTGGTCTAGCCAGCTACTCCTCACCCTGTCTCTCTATTCACTGACGGGGTCGACGGCTGTGTACCAGGTGAATAGTGTGGTCTAGCCAGCTACTCCTCACCCTGTCTCTCTATTCACTGTCAGGGCTGATCGCTGTGTACCAGGTGAATAGTGTGGTCTAGCCAGCTACTCCTCACCCCGTCTCTCTATTCACTGACGGGGCTGATCGCTGTGTACCAGGTGAATAGTGTGGTCTAGCCAACTAGTCCTTACCCTGTGTCTCTATTCACTGACAGGGTCGACGGCTGTGTACCAGGTGAATAGTGTGGTCTAGCCAGCCTACTCCTCACGCCGTCTCTCTATTCACTGACGGGGCTTCTATTCACTGACGGGGCTGATCGATGTGTAGCTGGTGAATAGTGTGGTCTAGCCAGCTACTCCTCATCCTGTCTCTCTATTCACTGACGGGGCTTCTATTCACTGACAGGGCTGATCGCTGTGTACTAGGTGAATAGTGTGGTCTAGCCAGCTACTCATCACCCTGTCTCTCTATTCACTGACGGGGCTGATCGCTGTGTACCAGGTGAATAGTGTGGTCTAGACAACTACTCCTCACCCTGTCTCTCTATTCACTGACAGGGCTGATCGCTGTGTACCAGGTGAATAGTGTGGTCTAGCCAACTACTCCTCACCCTGTCTCTCTATTCACTGACGGGGCTGACCGGGCTGTGTAGCTGGTGAATAGTGTGGTCTAGCCAGCTACTCCTCACCCTGTCTCTCTATTCACTGACAGGGCTGATCGCTGTGTACCAGGTGAATAGTGTGGTCTAGCCAACTTCTCATCACCCTGTCTCTCTATTCACTGACGGGGCCGATCGCTGTGTAGCTGGTGAATAGTGTGGTCTAGCCAACTAGTCCTCACCCTGTCTCTCTATTCACTGACGAGGCTGACCGCACTGTGTACCAGGTGAATAGTGTGGTCTAGCCATCTTCTCCTCACCCTGTCTCTCTATTCACTGACAGGGCTGATCGCTGTGTACCAGGTGAATAGTGTGGTCTAGCCATCTACTCCTCATCCTGTCTCTCTATTCACTGACAGGGCTGATCTCTGTGTACCAGGTGAATAGTGTGGTCTAGCCAGCTACTCCTCATCCTGTCTCTCTATTCACTGACAGGGCTGATCGCTGTGTACCAGGTGAATAGTGTGGTCTAGCCAACTAGTCCTCACCCTGTCTCTCTATTCACTGACGGGGTCGACGGCTGTGTACCAGGTGAATAGTGTGGTCTAGCCAGCTACTCCTCACCCTGTCTCTCTATTCACTGACGGGGCTGATTGCTGTGTACCAGGTGAATAGTGTGGTCTAGCCAACTACTCATCACCCTGTCTCTCTATTCACTGACAGGGCTGACCGCACTGTGTACCAGGTGAATAGTGTGGTCTGGCCAGCTACTCCTCACCCTGTCTCTCTATTCACTGACAGGGCTGATCGCTGTGTACCAGGTGAATAGTGTGGTCTAGCCAGCTACTCCTCACCCTGTCTCTCTATTCACTGACAGGGCTGATCGCTGTGTAGCAGGTGAATAGTGTGGTCTAGCCATCTACTCCTCACCCTGTCTCTCTATTCACTGACGGGGCTGATCGCTGTGTACCAGGTGAATAGTGTGGTCTAGCCAGCTATTCCTCAACCTGTCTCTCTATTCACTGACAGGGATGACCGCACTGTGTACCAGGTGAATAGTGTGGTCTAGCCAGCTACTCATCACCCTGTCTCTCTATTCACTGACGGGGCTGATCGCTCTGTGCACCAGGTGAATAGTGTGGTCTAGCCATCTAGTCCTCACCCTGTCTCTCTATTCACTGACAGGGCTGATCACTGTGTAGCTGGTGAATAGTGTGGTCTAGCCATCTAGTCCTCACCCTGTCTCTCTATTCACTGACAGGGCTGATCGCTGTGTAGCTGGTGAATAGTGTGGTCTAGCCATCTACTCATCACCCTGTCTTTCTATTCACTGACGGGGTCGACGGCTGTGTACCAGGTGAATAGTGTGGTCTAGCCAGCTACTCCTCAACTTGTCTCTCTATTCACTGACGGGGCTGATCGCTGTGTACCAGGTGAATAGTGAGGTCTAGCCAGCTACTCCTCACGCTGTCTCTCTATTCACTGACAGGGCTGATCGCTGTGTACCAGGTGAATAGTGTGGTCTAGCCAACTACCCATCACCCTGTCTCTCTATTCACTGACAGGGTCGACGGCTGTGTACCAGGTGAATAGTGTGGTCTAGCCAACTAGTCCTCACCCTGTCTCTCTATTCACTGACAGGGTCGACGGCTGTGTACCAGGTGAATAGTGTGGTCTAGCCAACTGGTCCTCACCCTGTCTCTCTATTCACTGACGGGGCTGATTGCTGTGTACCAGGTGAATAGTGTGGTCTAGCCAGCTACTCCTCACCCTGTCTCTCTATTCACTGACGGGGATGATCGCACTGTGTACCAGGTGAATAGTGTGGTCTAGCCAACTACTCCTCACCCTGTCTCTCTATTCACTGACAGGGCTGATCGCTGTGTAGCTGGTGAATAGTGTGGTCTAGCCAGCTACTCCTCACCCTGTCTCTCTATTCACTGACGGGGTCGACGGCTGTGTACCAGGTGAATAGTGTGGTCTAGCCAGCCTACTCCTCATCCTGTCTCCCTATTCACTGTCAGGGCTGATCGCTGTGTACCAGGTGAATAGTGTGGTCTAGCCAGCTACTCCTCACCCTGTCTCTCTATTCACTGACGGGGCTGATCGTTGTGTACCAGGTGAATAGTGTGGTCTAGCCAACTACTCATCACCCTGTCTCTCTATTCACTGACGGGGCTGATCGCTGTGTATCAGGTGAATAGTGTGGTCTAGCCAGCCTACTCCTCACCCTGTCTCTCTATTCACTGACAGGGCTGACCGCTCTGTGTACCAGGTGAATAGTGTGGTCTAGCCATCTACTCATCACCCTGTCTCTCTATTCACTGACGGGGCTGATTGCTGTGTAGCTGGTGAATAGTGTGGTCTAGCCAGCTACTCATCACCCTGTCTCTCTATTCACTGACAGGGCTGATCTCTGTGTAGCTGGTGAATAGTGTGGTCTAGCCAGCTACTCCTCAACCTGTCTCCCTATTCACTGACAGGGCTGATCGCTGTGTACCAGGTGAATAGTGTGGTCTAGCCAACTTCTCATCACCCTGTCTCTCTATTCACTGACGGGGCTGATCGCTGTGTAGCTGGTGAATAGTGTGGTCTAGCCAACTTCTCATCACCCTGTCTCTCTATTCACTGACAGGGCTGATCGCACTGTGTACCAGGTGAATAGTGTGGTCTAGCCAGCTACTCATCACCCTGTCTCTCTATTCACTGACGGGGTCGACGGCTGTGTACCAGGTGAATAGTGTGGTCTAGCCAGCTACTCCTCACCCTGTCTCTCTATTCACTGACGGGGTCGACGGCTGTGTACCAGGTGAATAGTGTGGTCTAGCCAGCTACTCCTCACCCTGTCTCTCTATTCACTGACGGGGCTGATCGCTGTGTAGCTGGTGAATAGTGTGGTCTAGCCAGCTACTCTTTACCCTGTGTCTCTATTCACTGACAGGGCTGATCGCTGTGTACCAGGTGAATAGTGTGGTCTAGCCAGCTACTCCTCACCCTGTCTCTCTATTCACTGACAGGGCTGACCGCACTGTGTACCAGGTGAATAGTGTGGTCTAGCCAGCTACTCCTCACCCTGTGTCTCTATTCACTGACGGGGCTGATTGCTGTGTAGCTGGTGAATAGTGTGGTCTAGCCAGCTACTCCTCACCCTGTGTCTCTATTCACTGACGGGGCTGATCTCTGTGTACCAGGTGAATAGTGTGGTCTAGCCAGCTACTCCTCATCCTGTCTCTCTATTCACTGACGGGGCTGACCGCTGTGTAGCTGGTGAATAGTGTGGTCTAGCCAGCTACTCATCACCCTGTCTCTCTATTCACTGACAGGGCTGACCGCTGTGTACCAGGTGAATAGTGTGGTCTAGCCAGCTACTCATCACCCTGTCTCTCTATTCACTGACGGGGCTGATAGCTCTGTAACAGGTGAATAGTGTGGTCTAGCCAGCTACTCATCACCCTGTCTCTCTATTCACTGACGGGGCTGATCGCTGTGTAGCTGGTGAATAGTGTGGTCTAGCCATCTAGTCCTCACCCTGTCTCTCTATTCACTGACAGGGTTGACCGCACTGTGTACCAGGTGAATAGTGTGGTCTAGCCAGCTACTCCTCACCCTGTCTCTCTATTCACTGACGGGGCTGACTGCTGTGTAGCTGATGAATAGTGTGGTCTAGCCATCTACTCCTCACCCTGTCTCTCTATTCACTGACAGGGTTGACCGCACTGTGTACCAGGTGAATAGTGTGGTCTAGCCATCTACTCATCACCCTGTCTCTCTATTCACTGACAGGGCTGATCGCTGTGTACCAGGTGAATAGTGTGGTCTAGCCAACTAGTCATCACCCTGTCTCTCTATTCACTGACAGGGTCGACGGCTGTGTACCAGGTGAATAGTGTGGTCTAGCCAGCTACTCCTCACCCTGTCTCTCTATTCACTGACAGGGCTGATCGCTGTGTACCAGGTGAATAGTGTGGTCTAGCCAGCTACTCCTCACCCTGTCTCTCTATTCACAGTCAGGGCTGATCGCTGTGTAGCTGGTGAATAGTGTGGTCTAGCCGCCTACTCCTAACCCTGTCTCTCTATTCACTGACGGGGCCGACCGCTGTGTACCAGGTGAATAGTGTGGTCTAGCCAACTAGTCCTCACCCTGTCTCTCTATTCACTGACAGGGCTGATCGCACTGTGTACCAGGTGAATAGTGTGGTCTAGCCAGCTACTCCTCACCCTGTCTCTCTATTCACTGACAGGGCTGATCGCACTGTGTACCAGGTGAATAGTGTGGTCTAGCCAGCTACTCCTCACCCTGTCTCTCTATTCACTGACGGGGCTGACCGCACTGTGTACCAGGTGAATAGTGTGGTCTAGCCAGCTACTCCTCACCCTGTCTCTCTATTCACTGACAGGGCTGATCGCACTGTGTACCAGGTGAATAGTGTGGTCTAGCCAGCTACTCATCACCCTGTCTCTCTATTCACTGACAGGGTCGACGGCTGTGTACCAGGTGAATGTGTGGTCTAGCCAACTTCTCATCACCCTGTCTCTCTATTCACTGACAGGGCTGATCGCACTGTGTACCAGGTGAATAGTGTGGTCTAGCCAGCTACTCATCACCCTGTCTCTCTATTCACTGACAGGGCTGATCGCACTGTGTACCAGGTGAATAGTGTGGTCTAGCCGCCTACTCCTCACCCTGTCTCTCTATTCACTGACAGGGCTGACCGCACTGTGTACCAGGTGAATAGTGTGGTCTAGCCAACTACTCCTCACCCCGTCTCCCTATACTATGACAGCGAAAAACGTGGATCTGAACGGGGCAACATAACACCTCACACAGAGTGATCCTGAATTTATCGTCTCCCCGAGGGAGGGGAGGTGATGATTGGCTGAGTCATCCCCCCCCCCCAGCCCCCCCCCCCCGCTCACTCTGCCACTGGAGGCCTAGATGTCTGGTTGTCCGATAACTCGCCTGTGATTATTATACGGTACTCCTATGTGCCCTGACTTTTGGGCAACACGCTGTGGTACAACACCCACTATGTGTCCTGACTTCTGGGCCACCCTGTTTAGTAATAGCAGTAACCGCATCGCGCGCTTTGAGATGCAATATACACTACACTTTACGCTACACAACCCTATACTACACTGTACACTACACTATACACTACACTTTACACTACACTACCATACACTACACTATACACTACACTATACACTACTCTTTATACTACACTACCATACACTACACTATACACTACACTATACACTACACTATACACTACACTTTACACTACACATCCCTATACTACACTCTACACTACACTATACACTAGACTTTACACTACACTACCATACACTACACTATACACTACACTCTACACTACACAACCCTATACTACACTGTACACTACACTATGCACTACACTTTACACTACACTACCATACACTAAACTATACACTACAATATACAGTACACAATCCTATACTACACTGCACACTACACTATACACTACACTTCATACTACACTACCATACACTACACTATACATATCACTTTACACTACACTATACTATACACTACTATACACTACACTATACACTACTATTCACTACACTATACACTACACAATACACTACACTGTACACTACTATACACTACACTATACACTACACTATACACTACACGATACACTACTATACACTACCATATACACTACACTACTATACACTACTATACACTACACTATACACTATACTATACACTACACTATACATTACCATACGCTACTATACACGACTAAACACTACACTATACACTACACTATATACTACACTATACACTACACTACACACTACACTATACACTACACTATACACTCCTATACACTACACTATACACTACTCTATACACTACACTATACATTACCATACGCTACACTATACACTACTATACACTACTAAACTCTACACTATACACCGCACAATACACTACCCTATACGCTACACTATATACTACACTATACACTACACTATACACTACACTATACACTACACTACACACTACACTATACACTACTATACACTACACTACTACACTACTATACACTACACTATACACTACACTATACACTACTATACACTACTATACACTACACTAATCACTACACTATACACTACACACTACACTACTACACACTACACTACTATACACTACACTATACACTACACTATACACTACACACTACACTACTATACACTACACTACTACACACTACACTCCTATACACTACACTATACACTACACTATACACTACACTACACACTACACTATACACTACTATACACTACACTACTACACTACTATACACTACACTATACACTACACTATACACTACACACTACACTACTATACACACCACTACTACACACTACACTACACTATACACTACACTATACGCTACTATACACTACACTACTACACTACTATACACTACACTATACACTACACTATACACTACACACTACACTACTATACACTACACACTACACTAGTGCTGTACTAGTGACGAATTGGCCACGTTCTGTTCACGTGACAAACCGTTTTACTCGCTGGCTGTGTCGGCTGGTGGCGGGTTTTAACGACTCAACATTTATACATTTACGCGATCTAAGCCGCCAAATAGACCTCCAGTGTGGACAAGTAAAATATGTAAACTATTTCATGGTTGGTTTTGTCCGGCTTGCAGGTACGGAGGTGCGCACGGTCCGAATTAAAACCCGCGCGGAGTAGCTGGGTCGTGGAATGTCTCTAAAGTCAACATTAACACCCACCCACTCAAACAGCCACTCACGCACTCACTCACCTACTGACTCACCCAGCCACTCACCCAGCCACTCACCCACCCACTCACTCACCGACTCACCCACTCATTAACTCAGCAACTCACCCACTCACACAGACACTCACCCAGCCACTCACCCACTCACTCACCCACTCACCCAGCCACTCACCCACCCACGCACTCACTCACTCACTGACTCACCCACTCATTCACCAAGCCACTCACCCACTCACCCAGCCACTCACCCAGACACTCACCCAGCCACTCACCCACTCACTCACCCACTCACCCAGCCACTCATCCACCCACTCACGCACTCACTCACTCACTGACTCACCCACCCACCCACTCATCCACTCACCCACCCACTCACCCACTCACTCACCCATTCACCCAGCCACTCACTCACTCAATCACGCACCCACTCACCCAGCCACCCACCTACTCACCCACTCACTCACCCACTCACTCACTCACTCATCCAACGACTCACTCACCCACTCACCCACCCACTCACCCAGCCACTCACCCACCCACTCACCCACCCACTCACTCACTGACTCACCCACTCATTAACTCAGCAACTCACCCACTCACACAGACACTCACCCAGCCACTCACCCACTCATTCACCCAGCCACTCACCCAGCCACTCACCTAACTCACTCACCGACTCACTCACCCACCCACTCACGCACTCACTCACTCACTGACTCACCCAGCCACTCACCCAGCCACTCACCCACCCACTCACTCACTGACTCACCCACTCATTAACTCAGCAACTCACCCACTCACCCAGACACTCACCCAGCCACTCACCCACTCACTCACCCACTCACCCAGCCACTCACCCACCCACTCACGCACTCACTCACTCACTGACTCACCCACTCATTCACCCAGCCACTCACCCACTCACCCAGCCACTCACCCAGCCACTCACCCAGCCACTCACCCACCCACCCACTCATCCACTCACCCACTCTTTCACCCACTCACTCACCCATTCACCCAGCCACTCACTAACTCAATCACGCACCCACTCACCCACCGACTCACTCAATTACCCACCCACCCAATCACCCACTCAACCAGCCACTCACCCAGACACTCACCCACCCACCCACTCACCCAGACACTCACCCAGCCACTCACCCACTCACCCACCCACTCACTCACCCTCCAACCCACCCACCCACTCACTCACTCACCCACCCACTTTCCCACCCACCCACCCACTCACTCACTCACTCACCCACCCACTCACCCACCCACCCACCCACTCACCCACTCACTCACTCACTCACCCACTCACTCACCCAGCCACTCACCCAGCCACCCACCCACTCACTCACCCACTCACTCACTCATCCACCGACTCACTCACCCACTCACCCACCCAATCACTTACCCAGCCACTCACCCACCCACTCACTCACCCTCCAACATACCCACCCACCCACTCACCCAGCCACCCACCCATTCACCCACCCAAACCCACCCACCCACACACTCACCCACCCACCCACCCAGCCAATCACTCACCCACCCACTCACCCACCCACCTACTCACTCACTCACCCACTCACCCACTCACCCACCCACTCACCCAATTACTCACTCGCCCACCCACCCACTCACCCACTCACCCACCCTCCTAATCACCCACCCACTCACTCACCGAGCCACTCACCCACCCACCCACTCACCCACCCACCCACTCACCCACCCACTCACCCCCCCACTCACCCACCCAATCACCCACCCACCCACTCACCCACCCACTCACCCAGCCACTCACCCACCCCCCACCCACTCACCCACTCACCCACTCACCCAGCCACTAACCCACTCACCCAGCCACTCACCCACCCACCCCCCACCCACCCACCCACTCACCCACTCACTCACCCACTCACCCACTCACCCAGCCACTCACCCACCCACCCCCACCCACCCCCCCACTCACCCACCCAATCACCCACCCACCCACTCACCCACCCACTCACCCAGCCACTCACCCACCCCACACACCACTCACCCACCCACTCACCCACTCACCCACCCACTCACCCACCCCCCACACCACTCACCCACCCACCCACTCACCCACCCACCCAGCCACTCACTCACCCACCCACTCACCCAATTACTCACTCGCCCACCCACCCACCCACTCACCCCCCCACTCACCCACCCAATCACCCACCCACCCACTCACCCACCCACTCACCCAGCCACTCACCCACTCCCCATCCACTCACCCACTCACCCAGCCACTCGCCCACCCACCCACCCAATCACCCACCCACCCACCCACTCACCCACCCACCCACTCACCCACCCACTCACCCACCCACCCACTCACCCACCCACTCACCCACCCACCCACCCACTCACCCACCCACTCACCCACCCACTCACCCACCCACCCACCCACTCACCCACCCACCCACCCACTTCCCACCACCGCGACCACTCCCCTCCACCCCTGCCACCCACCCAAACTAATTGGACACCCCCAGCCAGCAGCAACTCATCGCTCTAAAATATCTGCCAGAGGCTTGGGAGTGCCTTCGCTATCACTCCACCACCACCACCACCACATCATCATCATCATCATCCCGTTCCCTACACCACCACCTCCTCCTCCACCTCCTCCCGTGGTGCTATCCCTCGAGCTCGGATGACCTCCCAAACGAGGCTCCACGCCATCACCGCGGGGGGCAATGGTCGCCCTCCGAGCGTCTACCGTTCGCGCGACCTCATCCTTTGTCGACGGTGGAATTTGACCTTTGTCGACGGTGGAATTTGACCTTTTGGGCCGTGCGGATTCTTCCGGTCCAGATCTTAGAAGCTGCACCCACCCACCCATCCACCCACCCTCTCTCTCTCTCCCTCCCCTGGGTCATTCCGTGAGCTGTGCCCCCCACACACCCACCACCCACACCACCCCCCCCCTGCCACGATGCCGGTGCTGTTGCTGTGAATGTGATAAACTCTCAGCGGGTCTTTCGGTAAAGACACAAGCTAATCACTCAGTTATTTTGAATGATAAATTCTCCTGTTTGATTTGTGCTAGGTGCCTCTGTGGATGTGTATGCTTTGACTTTAACAGAGCCATTTCTGTGACCAGTCACAAGCTAATCACTCAGTTATTTCAATGATAAATTCTCCTGTTTGATTTGTGCTAGGTGCCTCTGTGGATGTGTAGGCTTTGACTTTAACAGAGCTATTTCTGTGACCAGTCACAAGCTAATCACTCAGTTATTTCAATGCTAAATTCTCCTGTTTGATTTGTGCTAGGTGCCTCTGTGGATGTGCATGCTTTGACTTTAACATAGCCATTTCTGTGACCAGTCACAAGCTAATCACTCAGTTATTTCAATGATAAATTCTCCTGTTTGATTTGTGCTAGGTGCATCTGTGGATGTGTAGGCTTTGACTTTTACAGAGCCATTTCTGTGACCAGTCACAAGCTAATCACTCAGCTATTCCAATGATAAATTCTCCTGTCTGATTTGTGCTAGGTGCCTCTGCGGATGTGCAGGCTTTGACTTTAACATAGCCATTTCTGTGACCAGTCAGAAGCTAATAACGCAGCTATTTCAATGCTAAATTATCCTGTTTGATTTGTGCTAGGTGCCTCTGTGGATGTGTAGGCTTTGACTTTAACATAGCCATTTCTGTGACTAGTCACAAGCTAATCGCGCAGCTATTCCAATGATACATTCTCCTGTTTGATTTGTACTAGGTGCCTCTGTGGATGTGTAGGCTTTGACTTTAACATAGCCATTTCTGTGACCAGTCAGAAGCTAATAACGCAGCTATTTCAATGCTAAATTCTCCTGTTTGATTTGTACTAGGTGCCTCTGTGGATGTGTAGGCTTTGACTTTAACAGAGCCATTTCTGTGACCAGTCACAAGCTAATCACGCAGCTATTCCAATGATAAATTCTCCTGTTTGATTTGTACTAGGTGCCTCTGTGGATGTGTAGGCTTTGACTTTAACATAGCCATTTCTGTGACCAGTCAGAAGCTAATAACGCAGCTATTTCAATGCTAAATTCTCCTGTTTGATTTGTACTAGGTGCCTCTGTGGATGTGTAGGCTTTGACTTTAACAGAGCCATTTCTGTGACCAGTCACAAGCTAATCACTCAGTTATTTCAATGCTAAATTCTCCTGTTTGATTTGTGCTAGGTGCCTCTGTGGATGTGTAGGCTTTGACTTTAACAGAGCCATTTCTGTGACCAGTCACAAGATAATCACTCAGTTATTTCAATGATAAATTCTCCTGTTTGATTTGTGCTAGGTGCCTCTGTGGATGTGTAGGCTTTGACTTTAACATAGCCATTTCTGTGACCAGTCACAAGCTAATCTCTCAGTTATTTCAATGCTAAATTATCCTGTTTGATTTGTGCTAGGTGCCTCTGTGGATGTGTAGGCTTTGACTTTAACAGAGCCATTTCTGTGACCAGTCACAAGATAATCACTCAGTTATTTCAATGATAAATTCTCCTGTTTGATTTGTGCTAGGTGCCTCTGTGGATGTGTAGGCTTTGACTTTAACATAGCCATTTCTGTGACCAGTTACAAGCTAATCTCTCAGTTATTTCAATGCTAAATTATCCTGTTTGATTTGTGCTAGGTGCCTCTGTGGATGTGTAGGCTTTGACTTTAACAGAGCCATTTCTGTGACCAGTCACAAGCTAATCACGCAGTTATTTCAATGCTAAATTCTCCTGTTTGATTTGTGCTAGGTGCCTCTGTGGATGTGTATGCTTTGACTTTAACAGAGCCATTTCTGTGACCAGTCACAAGCTAATCACTCAGCTATTTCAATGCTAAATTATCCTGTTTGATTTGTACTAGGTGCCTCTGTGGATGTGCATGCTTTGACTTTAACATAGCCATTTCTGTGACCAGTCACAAGCTAATCACGCAGCTATTCCAATGATAAATTCTCCTGTTTGATTTGTACTAGGTGCCTCTGTGGATGTGTAGGCTTTGACTTTAACATAGCCATTTCTGTGACCAGTCAGAAGCTAATAACGCAGCTATTTCAATGCTAAATTCTCCTGTTTGATTTGTACTAGGTGCCTCTGTGGATGTGTAGGCTTTGACTTTAACAGAGCCATTTCTGTGACCAGTCACAAGCTAATCACTCAGTTATTTCAATGCTAAATTCTCCTGTTTGATTTGTGCTAGGTGCCTCTGTGGATGTGTAGGCTTTGACTTTAACAGAGCCATTTCTGTGACCAGTCACAAGATAATCACTCAGTTATTTCAATGATAAATTCTCCTGTTTGATTTGTGCTAGGTGCCTCTGTGGATGTGTAGGCTTTGACTTTAACATAGCCATTTCTGTGACCAGTCACAAGCTAATCTCTCAGTTATTTCAATGCTAAATTATCCTGTTTGATTTGTGCTAGGTGCCTCTGTGGATGTGTAGGCTTTGACTTTAACAGAGCCATTTCTGTGACCAGTCACAAGCTAATCACGCAGTTATTTCAATGCTAAATTCTCCTGTTTGATTTGTGCTAGGTGCCTCTGTGGATGTGTATGCTTTGACTTTAACAGAGCCATTTCTGTGACCAGTCACAAGCTAATCACTCAGTTATTTCAATGATAAATTCTCCTGTCTGATTTGTGCTAGGTGCATCTGTGGATGTGTATGCTTTGACTTTAACAGAGCCATTTCTGTGACCAGTCACAAGCTAATCACTCAGTTATTTCAATGATAAATTCTCCTGTCTGATTTGTGCTAGGTGCATCTGTGGTTGTGTAGGCTTTGACTTTAACAGAGCCATTTCTGTGACCAGTCACAAGCTAATCACTCAGTTATTTCAATGCTAAATTCTCCTGTTTGATTTGTACTAGGTGCCTCTGTGGATGTGTAGGCTTTGACTTTAACATAGCTATTTTTGTGACCAGTCACAAGCTAAGCACTCAGTTATTTCAATGCTAAATTCTCCTGTTTGATTTGTACTAGGTGCCTCTGTGGATGTGTAGGCTTTGACTTTAACATAGCCATTTCTGTGACCAGTCACAAGCTAATCACGCAGCTATTCCAATGATACATTCTCCTGTTTGATTTGTACTAGGTGCCTCTGTGGATGTGTAGGCTTTGACTTTAACATAGCCATTTCTGTGACCAGTCACAAGCTAATCACTCAGTTATTTCAATGCTAAATTCTCCTGTTTGATTTGTACTAGGTGCCTCTGTGGATGTGTAAGCTTTGACTTTAACATAGCCATTTCTGTGACCAGTCACAAGCTAATCACGCAGCTATTTCAATGATAAATTCTCCTGTTTGATTTGTACTAGGTGCCTCTGTGGATGTGTAGGCTTTGACTTTAACATAGCCATTTCTGTGACCAGTCACAAGCTAATCACGCAGCTATTCCAATGATACATTCTCCTGTTTGATTTGTACTAGGTGCCTCTGTGGATGTGTAGGCTTTGACTTTAACATAGCTATTTCTGTGACCAGTCACAAGCTAATCACGCAGTTATTTCAATGCTAAATTCTCCTGTTTGATTTGTACTAGGTGCCTCTGTGGATGTGTAGGCTTTGACTTTAACATAGCCATTTCTGTGACCAGTCACAAGCTAATCACGCAGCTATTCCAATGATAAATTATACTGTTTGATTTGTCCTAGGTGCCTCTGTGGATGTGTAGGCTTTGACTTTAACATAGCTATTTCTGTGACCAGTCACAAGCTAATCACTCAGTTATTTCAATGCTAAATTCTCCTGTTTGATTTGTACTAGGTGCCTCTGTGGATGTGCATGCTTTGACTTTAACATAGCCATTTCTGTGACCAGTCACAAGCTAATCACGCAGCTATTCCAATGATAAATTCTCCTGTTTGATTTGTACTAGGTGCCTCTGTGGATGTGTAGGCTTTGACTTTAACATAGCCATTTCTGTGACCAGTCACAAGCTAATCACTCAGTTATTTCAATGCTAAATTCTCCTGTTTGATTTGTACTAGGTGCCTCTGTGGATGTGTAAGCTTTGACTTTAACATAGCCATTTCTGTGACCAGTCACAAGCTAATCACGCAGCTATTTCAATGATAAATTCTCCTGTTTGATTTGTACTAGGTGCCTCTGTGGATGTGTAGGCTTTGACTTTAACATAGCCATTTCTGTGACCAGTCACAAGCTAATCACGCAGCTATTCCAATGATACATTCTCCTGTTTGATTTGTACTAGGTGCCTCTGTGGATGTGTAGGCTTTGACTTTAACATAGCCATTTCTGTGACCAGTCACAAGCTAATCACGCAGTTATTTCAATGCTAAATTCTCCTGTTTGATTTGTACTAGGTGCCTCTGTGGATGTGTAGGCTTTGACTTTAACATAGCCATTTCTGCGACCAGTCACAAGCTAATCACTCAGACTTTTCAATGCTAAATTCTATGCTAATTCCTTTGTCAAGGGGTGCCTCTGCGGATGTGTATGCTTTAACTTAGCTATTTCAAGGCTAAATTCTATGCTAATTCCTTTGTCAAGGGGTGCCTCTGTGGATGTGTATGCTTTAACTTTAACATAGCCTTTTTGGTGACCAGTCACAAGCTAATCACTCAGCCATTTCAATGCTAAATTCTACGCTAATTCCTTTGTCAAGGCGCTTTGTTTCTTCTCACACAGCTTAAAGGTCGCGATCTAAGCTTGACTGTGTTTCACTCCAGCGCTGTCCTCGAGAGAGTCTCGTCCCCTTCACCTGATGAAGGCCGCTTGTGTTGTGGCCGAAACGTCGCGAGAATTTTACCGTGTTATTTATATTTTTATTATTATTATTAATTTATCATTTTACTTTCATTATACGCGGTGACTTTGCCGAAAGAGCCAAAGGAAAAAAAAGCGAAGTGGGTTTGAAGGTGAATGGGAAGAGGTGAAATCACGACATTTCGATCGCAACACCAGCCATCGTCCTCGGGTGAAAAAGTTACAGCAAGAGAGCTTCTGAACCATTGGGGGGTAGTGGGGGTGGTGGGTGGGGGGTGGTGGTGGGGGGGGGGGGGTGGTGGGTGGGTGGGGGGTGGTGGGTGGGTGGGTGGGTGGTGTTATCTAGGCCTGAGATGGGCGAAGCCGAGGGGGTTTAGTGGGCGGGCTGAGAGAAGGGGAGATATCGATGTCACAACAAAGACGTTGGCTAGGCCGTTGTATCGCGAGATATTGGCGTGTCAATGTAGCCACGGCCACACCGGAGAGACCCCTGAGCTGGGTGGCTTTGAGGCGTGCTCGCTCGCCCAGGATGGACGTTCAATCTCGCACTGGAAGCTTTGGCGACTGCAGAAATTCACATTCTCTGGCTCTTTCGGTAAAAGTCGCGTGGGATAGGAAAAAAAATGTACAATAAAATGATGAAAATCGAAATTAATGTGAATACAAAGTAATGAAAATGAGAATAGGTTTTGCCCTTTGTTTCTGGCTACAAAACCGTTGTGTTGCGGTGTTAAAACACCAAACTTTTTTAACGAGGAATCATAGTCACTGCATTAACCACAATGCTTATGGTCAGAATGCAAACAAAGATCCCCCGTGTAGCCTCTAACAGACTGCAGGGGCAAGTGATGTTAGCTAGCACCTCACACACAGACACAGACAAAGATCCCCCGTGTAGCCTCTAACAGACGACAGGGGCAAGTGCTGTTAGCTAGCACCTCACACACAGACACAGACAAAGATCCCCCGTGTAGCCTCTAACAGACTGTTTGGGGCAAGTGATGTTAGCTAGCACCTCACACACAGACACAGACAAAGATCCCCCGTGTAGCCTCTAACAGACTGTAGGGGCAAGTGCTGTTAGCTGGCACCTCACAGACAGACACAGACAAAGATCACCCGTTTAGCCTCTAACAGACTGCAGGGGCAAGTGCTGTTAGCTAGCACCTCACACACAGGCACAGACAAAGATCACCCGTTTAGCCTCTAAGTGACTGCAGGGGCAAGTGCTGTCAGCTAGCACCTCACACACAGACACAGACAAAGATCCCCCGTGTAGCCTCTAACAGACTGTTTGGGGCAAGTGATGTTAGCTAGCACCTCACACACAGACACAGACAAAGATCCCCCGTGTAGCCTCTAACAGACTGTAGGGGCAAGTGCTGTTAGCTGGCACCTCACAGACAGACACAGACAAAGATCACCCGTTTAGCCTCTAAGTGACTGCAAGGGCAAGTGCTGTTAGCTAGCACCTCACACACAGGCACAGACAAAGATCACCCGTTTAGCCTCTAAGTGACTGCAGGGGCAAGTGCTGTCAGCTAGCACCTCACACACAGACACAGACAAAGATCACCCGTGTAGCCTCTAACAGACTGTAGGGGCAAGTGCTGTTAGCTAGCACTTCACATACAGACACAGACAAAGATCCCCCGTGTAGCCTCTAACAAGCTGCAGGGGCTAGTGCTGTTAGCTAGCACCTCACACACAGACACAGACAAAGATCCCCCGTGTAGCCTCTAACAGACTGTTTGGAGCAAGTGCTGTTAGCTAGCACCTCACACACAGACACAGACAAAGATCCCCCGTGTAGCCTCTAACAGACTGTTTGGAGCAAGTGCTGTTAGCTAGCACCTCACACACAGACACAGACAATGATCACCCGTGTAGCCTCTAACCTACTGCAGTGGCAAGTGCTGTTAGCTAGCACCAACAACAACAACAACCGCCATTCGCCACTAAGTGGTGGTGACGTCACCACGACGCTTGTGCCAGGCTATGTGCACCTTGAGGCCACATGAGGTGTCGAACGCCCGCTGGCAGGAGGTCACGGGGCAGACCCAGGTGCCACAGGTCGACTGACTGAGATGACTGGTTGATGCACCACCTGTGCCCCCTACTGTGCCAACTTGCTGTGCTTTAGCCACCCGGCGCTCCGCCCGTTATTGTGAGCGTCGCTCCTCCACCCTCCGTTGTTGTTGGAGGGCGACTGCCTCCAACTGCCCAGTAGCGTCCTTCACGAGCCTCCTCCAAAGAGGCCAATCTTGACACTGCTGGTACCAGTCATCGGCAAGTCCACTCAGCTCCACATCCTCCTGTACCACATCACTCCATCTCTTCTGTATCCCGTGCCACACCCGTTTACCCCCCTCAATCCGGCCGAACAAAATCTGTTTCGGCATGCGGTGGCGGGGCATGCGGGCTACATGACCCAGCCAATGCAGCTTTGCCAGCCGGAAGAGCTCACCGATGGGACTTTGTCCACATCTTTCAAAGATTTGTGAATTCCTCACACGATCCAGCCTGGTTAAACCCAGGATAGATCGTAGGTAGGCTAGCCTAAATGTTTCTAACCGGCGAAGATGTTCCATTAGGGGAGTCCACGTTTCGCAAGCGAAGAGAAGGGAGGGAATGACCGTGGCCGAGAAGACCTGAAGCTTTGTGCGGAGGAACAGACCAGATAGCTTCCACACAGCGTTATGCAGCCGATGAAAAGATATTGCCGCTCGACTGATTCTGAGTGAGACCTCTGCTGTCAAACCAGAGCCGGTCATAAGCACACTGCCTAGGTATGGGAAACTCTCCACTCTCTCCACAATTGCCCCATCTCCGATTGGGAGTTCTGGGGGTGGAGTGTCCGATGGTACAAAATACCCAGGCAGGTCCTTAGTTTTGGTGGGGCTTGTGGTAAGGACCAATCTCTTAGTGGCACGCTCCAGTCTCAGCAGCAGCGTCTCCAACTCCTCCTCTGAATGAGCAGCTATTACCAAATCATCGGTATACATAACGTGGTTGAGCAATAGGGAGCCATCCCTTGACCGCACCCGGGCATCGATCAGCCTCCCATGTTATCTGTACCAAATGGAGATTCCCCCTGTACAGCTATTGAAGGCTTCACGAACTACGTGGTCAAAATAGATGTTAAATAATGTGGGAGCCAGAGGACATCCCTGTCGCACCCCAAGGTGAAGAGGTAATGGCTCCAACTCCCGGCCACGTAGTTTTACCCGTACCCGCTCACCATCATGAAGCTCCTTAATGATCGTGATCAGATGGTCAGGGACTCCGAAAGCACGAAGAACAACCCAGTGCCCAGGCCTACTGATATTATCATAGGCCTTGACCAGGTCAATAAAGCAGAGATGTAGGTCTTATTGGAATTCCCTACATCTTTGCTGTAGCAAACGGACAGAAAATATGGCATCTGTGCAGGACCGCCCTTTCCTGAAACCTCATTGGGGCTCCGCAAGCCTCTCCTCAGCGTGCCTGGCAAGGCAATGTTAAATAATCCTTGCCAGGAACTTTCCCGGCACATTGAGGAGTGAGATACCCCTGTAGTTGTTACAGTCTGTGCGGTCCCCTTCCTAAGGAGGGAGACCACCAGGGCATCCTTCCAATCCTGCGGAACCCGTCCAGTGGTCCAGACTGTTGTTATGATGTCATGTAGGGCAGTCTGTGCACAAACGCCACCCTCCCTCAGCATTTCGCTTGGAAGATCATCTCTGCCCGCTGCCTTTCCTGGTCCCCGACTCTAATCCCCTTTAACACGTCCTCAACGGATGGCACCTCAGCCAGCCACTCACAGGGGGTGACTTCTTCCAATATTTGAGGCACCACAGCCTCAGCATGGTCATCCCCACTTTGTGCCACGATGTTTTCCATGTTCACGGATTTCCACTCCCCAGGACTTCACAGAAATGCACATCAAATCTGCCAACCTGTTCCTGGGGGTTGGAGATTGGATCACTGTTTTTTCCCATAATAATGGTAATAGTTGTGGCACTGCAGGTAACTTTTTGATAGTTAATTAGGGATTTGTGATCATGCGCCATTGAGGCAGACTCCATCTCCTCAGCAACACGCGACCACCACCCATCCTTGCAGCGTCTCACGGCTCTCCGATCCTCCTCGCTCTCTTACGTGGGATGCTGTAGCCGATTGAGATTGGGCCTGTCGCTTTATCTCAGCCATCCTGAACATCTCCTCTGTGAGCCAGGGTCTCTGGGGAGGTCTGGACCGCGTACCCAAAGCAGCCATTGCAGCTGCATGGGTCACAGTCCTAAATCTCGCCCATTTACCCTCGACATCAGGAGGAGTCGGGGATGATGCCAACCCCAGCCGCAAGCGATGATGAAATTCTCGCTTGCAACTTTCACCAGTTAGCTGAGACCTTAGGTTTGAATGGGGTCCTGGGTGTACACCCACCACGGGAGTGTAAGAATGGCAGGCGCATCTTACGGATGACAAGTCGATGGTCAGTGGTCATATCAGCTCCATGGTAGCTTCTGGCATCAAGGACATAAGCCCCCATCCGCTGTTCCGTCACTATGTTGTCATCATCATCATCACGGTGGCTTGGAGATTTTGACTACCTCGCCTGGTACGCAGGAGTTCGTGTGTTCGACCCCGACCCTGACGATGCATTTTGTAAACGTGGCTATTTGTCTGCTGCTAAACATTTCCACGTGACGATGAATATGACGATGAGCCGCTTAGGTTTGAGCTGCTGCCATCTGTGATGGTTAGGGCGTCGCTTCTGATGAAGTAGCCACACAGTAGCTCAGTAGTTGGGGCCTTACCTGGCACAATGAAACAGTTTAGTTTAGTTTGTGGGTCTCCATCTATCTCCGTGCGTCTATACACGTCTCTAAGGGTCTCTATGTATCTTTATGAGCTATACGGGTCTCTATGCGTGTCTCTATGGGTCCCTGTGTGACTATATGGGTCTCTATGTGTTTCTATGGGTCCCTATGTGTCTTTATGAGCTATGTGGGTATCTATGTGTCTTGATGAGCTATGTCGGTATCTATGTGTGTATGTGGGTCTCTGTGTATCTCTAAGGGTCTCTATGTGTCTTCATGAGCTATGTGGATATCTGTGTGTGTTTGTGGGTCTGTGTGGGTTTCTATGTGTGTATGTGGGTCTCTATGTGTCTTGATGAGCTATGTCGGTATCTATGTGTGTATGTGGGTCTCTGTGTATCTCTAAGGGTCTCTATGTGTCTTTATGAGCTATGTGGGTATCTGTGTGTGTTTGTGGTTCTCTGTGGGTCTCTATGTGTGTGTGTGCATCTCTGTGTGTTTTTATGAGCTAAATGGGTCTCTATGTGTGTATGTGGGTCTGTGTGAGTCTCTATGTGTCTCTGTGGGTCCCTGTGTGTCTTTATGAGCTATGTGGGTAGCTATGTGTGTGTGTGGTTCTCTGTGGGTCTCTATGTGTGTTTGTGAGTCTCTTTGGGTCTCTATGTGTGTATGTGGGTCTCTATGTGACTCTAAGGATCTCTATGTGTCTTTATGAGCTATGTGGGTATCTGTGTGTGTTTGTGGGTCTCTGTCTGTCTTTATTAGCTATATGGGTCTCTATGTGTGTATGTAGGTCTCTATGTGTGTATGTGGGTCTGTGTGGGTCTCTATGTGTGTATGTGGGTCTCTGTGTGTCTTTATGAGCTATATGGGTCTCTATGTGTGCATGTAGGTCTCTATGTGTGTATGTGGGTCTCTATGTGTGTATGTGCGTCTCTGTGTGTTTTTATGAGCTATATGGGTCTCTATGTGTGTTTGTGGGTCTCTGTGGGTCTCTATGTGTGTATGTGGGTCTCTGTGTGTCTTTATGAGTTATATGGGTCTCTATGTGTGTATGTAGGTCTCTATGTGTGTATGTGGGTCTCTATGTGTGTATGTGCATCTCTGTGTTTTTATGAGCTATATGGGTCTCTATGTGTCTCTAAGGGTCTCTATGTGTCTCTATGTGTCTCTACGTGTCTCCATGTATCTCTATGTGTCTCTATGTGTCTCTATGTATCTCTATGTGTCTCTATGTATCTCTGTGTATCTCTATGTATCTCTATGTGTATCTATGTATCTCTATGTATCTCTATGTATCTCTATGTGTTTCTATGTATCTCTATGTATCTCTATGTGTCTCTATGTATCTCTATGTATCTCTATGTATCTTTACGTGTCTCTTTGTATCTCTATGTATCTCTATGTATCTCTATGTGTCTCTATGTATCTCTATGTGTCTCTATGTGTCTCTATGTGTCTCTGTGTATCTCTATGTATCTTTACGTGTCTTTTTGTATCTCTATGTATCTCTATGTATCTCTATGGGTCTCTATGTATCTCTATGTGTCTCTATGTATCACCATGTATCTCTATGTGTCTCTATGTATCTCTACGTATCTCTATGTGTCTCTATGTGTCTCTATGTGTCTCTATGTATCACCATGTATCTCTATGTGTCTCTATGTGTCTCTGTGTATCTCTATGTTTCTCTATGTGTCTCTATGTTTCTCTATGTGTCTCTATGTGTCTCTATGTATCTCTATGTATCTCTATGTGTCTCTATGTGTCTCTATGAGTTACCCAGCCCCGCGGGAGGGGCCCTGGACGGGCAGCTGCGATGTCGGGGCGTCAAAAGTCAGCGCTGATGGAGTTGCACTCATCCAGCAGTAGAGAGTCACCGTGTGTGGGTGGGGGGTGGGGGGTGTGATGAGAGCCAATGGGTGTAGCTCACATGAGGGGGGGCGGATGAAGGTGGTGGTGGTGGTGACAGAGCGATGGTAGAGGAATGAGAAGAGAGGCGATCGACTGCAAGAGATAAAAACACGTGGGGGTGGAATGTGAAGAATTGGGGGAGGTGGAGGCTGACCGAGCTGGGCAGAGAGTGGGTCGTGTTAATGGATGGGTTTGTGTGTGTATAGGTGTGTGTGTTTGTGTGTGTCTGTGTGTAGGTGTGTGTGTGTCTGTGTGTGTGTCTGTTCGTGTGTATCTGTGTGTGTGTGTGTATAGGTGTGTGTGTCTGTGTGTCTGTTCGTGTGTATCTGTGTGTGTGTATAGGTGTGTGTGTGTGTGTCTGGGTGTGTGTATAGGTGTGTGTGTGTCTGTGTGTGTGTCTGTGTGTGTTTCTGTGTGTGTCTGTGTATGTGTGTGTATAGGTGTGTGTGTGTCTGTGTGTGTATCTGTGTGCGTTTGTCTGTGTGTGTGTAGGTGTGTGTGTGTGTCTGTGTGTGTATAGGTGTGTGTGTGTGTGTGTCTGTGTGTGTGTGTTTCTGTGTGTGTGTCTGTGTATGTGTGTGTATAGGTGTGTGTGTTTCTGTGTGTGTGTCTGTGTGTGTATCTGTGTGCGTTTGTCTGTGTGTGTGTAGGTGTGTGTGTGTCTGTGTGTGTGTATAGGTGTGTGTGTGTGTGTGTCTGTGTGTGTGTCTGTGTGTGTGTGTGTTTCTGTGTGTGTGTGTCTGTGTATGTGTGTGTATAGGTGTGTGTGTTTCTGTGTGTGTGTCTGTGTGTGTATCTGTGTGTGTTTGTCTGTGTGTGTATAGGTGTGTGTGTGTGTGTCTGTGTGTGTAGATGTGTGTGTGTGTTTCTGTGTGTGTGTTCTGTGTGTGTGTATCTGTGTGTGTCTATGTGTGTGTGTACTTGTGTGTGTCTGTGTGTGCGTGTGTATCTGTCTGTGTCTGTGTGTGTGTCTGTGTGTGTCTGTGTGTGTGTGTAGGTGTGTGTGTATGTCATTGTGTGTAAGTGTGTGTCTGTGTGTGTATAGGTGTGTGTGTGTGTGTAGGTGTGTGTGTGTCTGTGTGTCTGTAAAACGTGGACCCCCCCTAATGGAACATCTTCGCCGGTTAGAAACATTTAGGCTGACCTGCCTACGATCCATCCTGGGTTTAACCAGACTGGATTGTGTGAGGAGCTCACAAATCCTTGAAAGATCTGGGCAGGGTCCCATCGGTGAGCTCCTCCGGCAGGCAAGACTGCGATGGCTGGGTCATGTAGCCCGCATGCCCAGCCACCGCATGCCGAAACAGCTTTTGTTCGGCCGGATTGAGGGGGCTAAGCGGGCGCGGCACGGGCTAGAGAAGAGATGGAATGATGTGGTACAGGAGGACGTGGAGCTGAGTGGACTTGCCGATGACTGGTACCAGTGGTGTCAAGATCGGCCTCTGTGGAGGAGGAGGCTCGTGAAGGACGCTACTGGGCAGTTGGAGGTAGTCGCCCTCCAACAACAACGGAGGGCGGAGGAGCAACGCTCACAACAACGAGCGGAGCGCCGGGTGGCTAAAGCACAGCAGGTTGGCACAGTAGGGGGCACAGGTGGTGCATCAGCCAGTCATCTCAGTCAGTCGACCCGTGGCACCTGCTGGGTCTGCCCTGTGACCTCCTGCCAGCGGGCGTTCGACAATTCACGTGGCTTCAGGGTGCACATAGCCTGGCACAAGCGTCGTGGTGACGTCACCGCCACTTAGTGGCGAATGGCGGTTGTTGTGTGTCTGTCTGTGTGTGTGTAGGTGTGTTTGTGTGTCTGTGTGTGTGTGTCTTATGCGTGTGTGTGTAGGTGCGTGTGTATGTCAGTGTGTGTGTCTGTGTGTGCGTCTATGTGTGTGTGTGTAGGTGTGTGTGTATGTCAGTGTGTGTAAGTGTGTGTGTCTGTGAGTGTGTGTGTGTCTGTGTGTGTGTCTGTGTGTGTGTAGGTGTAGGTGTCTGTGTGTGTGTGTGTATAGGTGTGTGTCTGTGTGTGTGTAGGTGTGTGTGTGTGTGTCTGTGTGTGTCTGTGCGTGTGTGTGTAGGTGTGTGTGTATGTCAGTGTGTGTGTCTGTGTGTGTGTCTATGTGTGTGTGTGTGTAGGTGTGTGTGTATGTCAGTGTGTGTAAGTGTGTGTGTCTGTGTGTCTTTGTGTAAGTGTGCATCAGCCAGTCATCTCAGTCAGTCGACCCGTGGCACCTGCTGGGTCTGCCCCGTGACCTACTGCCGGCGGGCGTTCGACACTTCACGTGGCCTCAAGGTGCACATGGCCTGGCACAAGCGTCGTGGTGACGTCACCGCCACTTAGTGGCGAATGGCGCTTGTTGTGTTGTGTGGAGGTGTTGTAGTTGTGGGGAGCGGTGGGTGTAGTGGTTAGCCCTACGCTGCGCTAAGAACCATGCCACCTGATTTCGATTCCCGCTCACGGCCACGAACACCGCCAGTGACGATTATCTGACCCGGTCCCGGGCCTCCCCTAGGTCGACTTAGCCTCAACTGAGTAGCTGGTGTAGCGGTGTGCAGTGAACATCGCCACTGGGGAGACAAAGGCGGCCGGGCGTGGTGCTGGCCACCCACCCCCTCGCGTGCCGTGCCGATACATGCCCCTGAAGGGCGGTGAAGGCTACGCATTCGCCCTCCAGCAACATGCAGAGGGCGGATGAGCGACGCTCACAACAACGAGCGGAGCGCCGGGCGGCTAAAACGAAGCTAGTTGGCGCAGTAGCGTGTACAGGTGGTGCATCGGCCACTCATCTCAGTCGGTCGACCCATGGCACCTGCTGGGTCTGTCACGTGACGTCATGCACCTAGCCTGGCACAGCAGTCAACCCGTGTCACCTGCTGGGTCCATCCCGTGACCTCCTGCACCTAGCCTGGCACAGCAGTCAACCCATGGCACCTGCAGGGTCTGTCACGTGACCTCCTTCTGCACCTAGCCTGGCACAGAAGTCAACCCGTGGCACCTGCTTGGTCTGTCACGTGACCACCTCCTGCACCTAGCCTGGCACAGCAGTCAACTCATGGCACCTGCTGGGTCTGTCACGTGACCTCCTCCTGCACCCAGCCTGGCACAGCAATCAACCCATGGCACCTGCTGTGTCTGTCACGTGACCACCTCCTGCACCTAGCCTGGCACAGCAGTCAACCCGTGGCACCTGCTGGGTCTGTCACGTGACCACCTCCTGCACCTAGCCTGGCACAGCAGTCAACCCATGGCACCTGCTGGGTCTGTCACGTGACCTCCTCCTGCACCTAGCCTGGCACAGCAGTCAACCCGTGTCATCTGCTGGGTCCATCCCGTGACCTCCTGCACCTAGCCTGGCATGGCAGTCAACCCGTGGCACCTGCTGGGTCTGTCACGTGACCTCCTCCTGCACCTAGCCTGGCACAGCAGTCAACCCGTGGCACCTGCAGGGTCTGTCCCGTGACCTCCTGCACCTATCCTGGCACAGCAGTCAACCCATGACACCTACTAGGTCAGAATCAGAAAGGGTTTTACTCGCCATAAAAGTTCGCACAGACAAGGAATTTACTTTGGCAGGAAGGTGCATACATTTAACATTTAGCAATCTTAAATCTAAAATAAGTGGTACACAAGTCTAAACTATTCTAAAGGTACAACGTCTAACTAACACTAAGAGGGCTAAAGTATGGAAAATCGTGAATAAATATTGAATATAAAGTAGCTACAATGTACAATCTAAAAATTCAAAAAATACAAATATGGAAACTTAGTGTAAATATGGCAAAGGCGTCATTTTGTAGATACAAATGTTCAAGTCAGCGTAAGCCCTTGGCCTTGTCGAAGAGGCCATTTTTGTGGCGTGAGGTTTTTGGTCCCGATGGACCCCGCAGCCTTCTGCCCGAGGGGAGTAGCTGGAGCAGAGAAGTGTCCAGGGCGGGAGGAATCGGCCACAAATCTTCCTCGCTCGCCTCATGGTCCTCGTGGTGTGCAGGTCCTCGATGGTTTTGGTAGATTGCAGGCAATCACCTTTCTCGGCAGTGTGGATGATAACGCCGCAGTCTGCCCTCGTCATTGGCAGTGGCAGCAGCGTACCAGACGGTCACGGAGGAGGTGAGGATGGATTCAATGATCGCTGTATAAGAAGCGCACCATCATTGTCTTTGGCAGGTTGAATTTCTTCAGCTGCCGTAGGAAGTACGCCCTCTGTTGAGCTCTCTCGGTGAGAGGGAGCTGATGTTCAGTTTCCCCAGGAAGCGGAAGGACTCCACAGTTTTGAGTGGGGAGTCGCACGGGGTGATGGCGGGTGAGTGGGGCTGTAATTCTTCCTGAAGTCCGCAACCATCTCAACTTGTCTTTAGAGCAATTCAGCTCTAAGTTGTTCCGGCTACACCAAGGGTCACCAGGTTGTCAGCTTCCCACCTATGGTCAGACTCATCCACCACCAGAGATCAGCCCACTGAGGGGCGGCTGTCGCCCGCAAACTTCAAGAGTTTGACGGACAGATGATTGGAGGTGCAGCTGTCTGCGTACGGGGAGAAGAGCAAGTGGTGGAAAGGACTCGCAGCCCCCTTGAGGAGTTTCCGGCGCTGATGGACCTGGGGAGTCGGAGACTTGCGTCCGCCGGCTTAACGAACTGCTTCCTGTCAGACAGGAAGTCTGTGCGCCACCTGCTGGTGGGGTCGGGCAAGTTCAGCCGCGAGAGCTTGTCCTGAAGCAGGGCAGCAGGGGTGATGGTGTTGAAGGCGCAGAGCTGAAGTCCACAAACAGGATCCTGCAGTAGGATGCTGGGGAGTACCGGATGCCGTAGGGCGAAGCGGAGGGCCATGTTAACTGCGTCGTTCGCAGACTTGTTGGCTCTGTAGGCAAAACCAAAGGGGGTCCAGGAGAGGGTCTGCGGTGGCTTTGAGGTGTGCCAGGACCAGCCGCTCAAAAGACTTCGTTACCACAGGGGGTGAGGGCGACCGGTCTATGATCTTTCGATTGAAAGCTTTAGTGACTTGCAAGGATTCGTCTTCTTTGGTTCTTTCGGTGAAGTCACCACCACGTAGAATGAGAATAAAATAATAAATTGATAAGATAAAATAAGGCAAGAAAAATTCTCACGGCCGGTTCGGCCGCTTGTGTTGTGGCCGAAACGTCGTGAGAATTTTATCGCGTTATTTTATTTGATCAATTTATTATTTTATTCTCATTCTACGTGGTGGTGACTTTACCGAAAGAAGCAAAGAAGACGAATCTATGATCGTTCAGTCCTGTTGGCCTTAGCTTTTCGGGCACAGGGATGATGGTGGAGGACTTGAGACAGGCCGGTACACGGCACGTCACCAGGGAGGTGTTAAAGACGTTGGTGGACAGTGGAGGCAGCTGGTCAGCGCAGCAGCGCCTGAGGGCGGCTGGAGATACTGAGTCCGGCCCAGCTGCTTTGCGTGGATTCTGCATCTTGAAAAGTCTATTAGCTTCTACCTCACGTTCTTGATTCTTTCGGTAAAGTCACCACGTAGAAGGGAAACAATAAAATAATGAGATATATATATAAAAGAATAAAATTCTCACGACGTTTCGACTGCCGTTGGTTTTCACACCTGCAGTCATTTAGCCTCTCTCACCGCCTTGCCAAACCTGGCCTTCGACTCCTCCTCGAAATCTGTCTCGATCCCCACTCCCAAACGCGTCCTCCTCCATCCTCAACCTTATGAGCTTTGCCGTAGAACAAGGGCTCGTCACGTGACCACCACCTGCACCCAGCCTGGCACAGCAGTCAACCCGTGGCACCTGCTGGGTCTGTCCCGTGACATCCGCATGCACCTAGCCTGGCACAGCAGTCAGCCCGCGGCACCTGCTGGGTCTGTCACGTGACCTCTTCCTGCCACCAGCGATCCTTCAACACTTGTGTGTACGTGTGTGTGTGTACGTGTGTGTGTACGTGTGTGTACGTGTGTGTGTACGTGTGTGTGTGTACGTGTGTGTGTACGTGTGTGTATGTGTGTGTGTACGTGTGTGTACGTGTGTGTATGTGTACGTGTGTGTGTGTGTATGTGTGTGTATGTGCACGTGAGTGTGTACGTGTACGTGTGTGTACGTGTGTGTGTGTACGTATGTGTACGTGTGTGTGTGTGTACGTGTGTGTGTGTACGTGTGTGTGTACGTGTGTGTATGTGTGTGTGTTCGTGTGTGTACGTGTGTGTATGTGTACGTGTGTGTACGTGTGTGTGTGTATGTGTGTGTGCACGTGAGTGTGTACGTGTACGTGTGTGTACGTGTGTGTGTGTACGTGTGTGTGTACGTGTGTGAGCGGGTTTGTGAGTGTGTGTACGTGTGTGTGTGTACATGTGTATACGTGTGTGTACATGTGTATGTACGTGTGTGTACGTATGTGTGTGTACATGTGTGTACGTGTGTTTACGTGTGTGTGTGTACGTGTGTGTACGTACGTACGTGTGTGTACGTGTGTGTACGTGTGTGTATGTGTACGTGTGTGTGTGTACGTGTGTGTGTGTGTACGTGTGTGTACGTGTGTGTGTGTACGTGTGTGTGTGTGTACGTGTGTGTGTGTGTGTGCGTGTACGTGTGTGAGCGGGTGTGAGCGGGTGTGTACGTGTGTGTGTACGTGTGTGTACGTGTGTGTGTACGTGTGTGTGTACGTGTGTGTGCACGTGTGTGAGCGCGTGTGAGTGTGTGTGTACGTGTGTGTAACCTGCAGCGCCACACCTATTACCATCATTAGGGGAAAAAAACGGTGATCCAATCTCCGACCCCCAGGAACAGGTTTGCAGATTTGCTGAGCATTTCTGTGAGGTCCTGGGGGAGGGGAAATCCCTCAGCCAGGAAAACATCGTGGCACAAAGTGAGGATGACCCTGCTGAGGCTGCGGTGCCTCAAATATTGGAAGAAGTCACCCCC
This sequence comes from Petromyzon marinus, assembly GCF_048934315.1. Classification (NCBI taxonomy): domain Eukaryota; kingdom Metazoa; phylum Chordata; class Hyperoartia; order Petromyzontiformes; family Petromyzontidae; genus Petromyzon; species Petromyzon marinus. Next base: position 1,000,719 of record NW_027422629.1, read on the forward strand.
TGTGAGTGGCTGGCTGAGGTGCCATCTGTTGAGGAAGTACTGAAGGCGATCCGGAGTCTGAGACCAGGAAAGGCAGCGGGCAGAGATGATCTCCTAAGCGAAATGCTGAGGGAGGGTGGCGTTTGTGCACAGACTGCCTTATATGACATCATAACAACGGTCTGGACCACTGGACGGGTTACGCAGGATTGGAAGGATGCCCTGGTGGTCCCCCTTTTTAAGAAGGGGGACCGCACAGACTGTAACAATTACAGGGGCATCTCACTCCTCAGTGTGCCGGGAAAGGTCCTGGCAAGGATTATTCAACATTGCCTTGCCAGGCACGCTGAGGAGAGGCTTGCGTAGCCCCAATGCGGTTTCAGGAAAGGGCGGTCCTGCACAGATGCCATATTTTCTGTCCGTCTGCTACAGCAGAGGTGTAGGGAATTCCAGCAAGACCTACATCTCTGCTTTATTGACCTGGTCAAGGCCTATGATACTATCAGTAGGCCTGGGCTCTGGGTTGTTCTTCGTGCTTTTGGAGTACCTGACCCTCTGCTCACGATCATTAAGGACCTTCATGATGGTGAGCGGGCCCGGGTTAAACTACATGGCCGGGAGTCAGAGCCATTCCCTGTACACCTTGGGGTGCGACAGGGATGTCCTCTGGCTCCCACATTATTTAACATCTATTTTGACCACGTAGTTCGTGAAGCCTTCAATAGCTGTACCGGGGGAATCTCCATATGGTACAGATATAATGGGAGGCTAATCGATGCCCGGGTGCGGTCAAGGGATGGCTCCCTATTGCTCAACCACGTTATGTATGCTGATAATTTGGTAATAGCTGCTCATTCAGAGGAGGAGTTGGAGACGCTTCTGCTGAGACTGGAGCGTGCCACTAAGAGGTGGGGCTTTACCATCAGCCCCACCAAAACTAAGCACCTGCCTGGGTATTTTGTACCATCGGACACTCCACCCCCACAACTCCCAATCGGTGATGGGGCAGTTGTGGAGAGAGTGGAGAGTTTCCCATACCTGGGTAGTGTGCTTATGACCGGCTCCAGTTTAACAGCAGAGGTCTCACTCCGAATCAGTCGATCGGCAATATCTTTTCATCGGTTGCGTAACGCTGTGTGGAAGCTACCTGGTCTGTCGCTCCGCACTAAGCTTCAGGTCTTCTCGGCCACGGTCATTCCCTCCCTTCTCTACGCTTGCGAAACGTGGACCCCCCTAATTGAACATCTCTGCCGATTAGAAACATTTAGGCTGGCTTGCCTACGATCCATCCTGGGTGTAACCAGGCTGGATTGTGTGAGGAGCTCACAAATCCTCGAAAGATCTGGGCAAGGTCCCATCGGTGAGCTCCTCCGGTTGGCAAGGCTGCGATGGCTGGGTCATGTAGCCCGCATGCCCAGCCACCGCATGCCCAGCCACCGCATGCCGAAACAGCTTTTGTTCGGCCGGATTGAGGGGGCTAAGCGGGCGCGGCACGGGCTAGAGAAGAGATGGAGTGATGTGGTACAGGAGGAAGTGGAGCTGAGTGGACTTGCCGATGACTGGTACCAGCGGTGTCAAGATCGGCCTCTGTGGAGGAGGCTCGTGAAGGATGCTAATGGGCAGTTGGAGGTAGTCGCCCTCCAACGACAACGGAGGACGGAGGAGCGACGCTCAGAACAACGAGCGGAGCGCCGGGTGGCTAAAGCACAGCAGGTTGGCACAGTAGGGGGCACAGGTGGTGCATCAGCCAGTCATCTCAGTCAGTCGACCCATGGCACCTGGGTCTGTCCCGTGACCTCCTGCCAGCGGGCGTTCGACACTTCACGTGGCCTCAGGGTGCACATAGCCTGGCACAAGCGTCGTGGTGACGTCAACGCCACTTAGTGGCGAATGGCGGTTGTTGCTGATTGTGTGTGCGTGTTACTGTGTGTATGTACGTGTGTGTATGTACGTGTGTGTGTACGTGTGTGTACGTGTGTGTATGTACGTGTGTGTGTACGTGTGTGGGGAGCGATAGTGTAGCGGTTAGCGCGCGGCGCTATGAACCTGGCGACCCGGGTTCGATTCCCGCTCACGGCCAACACCAGTGACGATTATCTGAACCGGTCCCGGGCCTCCCCTAGGTCGACTCAGCCTCACATGAGTACCTGGTGCGGTGTGTAAACATTGCCACTAGGGAGACAAAGGCGGTCGGGCGTGGTGCTGGCCACCCACCCCCTCGTACCGTTCCGGCCTTCATAGGTGCTCGCTAACAGCACTTGCCCCTACAGTCTGTTAAGGCTATATGGGGGATCTTTGTTTGATCTTTGTGTACGTGTGTGTGTGGCTACGTGCGTGTGTGGCTACGTGCGTGTGTGTCTACGTGCGTGTGTGTCTACGTGCGTGTGTGTCTACGTGCGTGTGTGTCTACGTGCGTGTGTGTCTACGTGCGTGTGTGTCTACGTGCGTGTGTGTCTACGTGCGTGTGTGTCTACGTGCGTGTGTGTCTACGTGCGTGTGTGTCTACGTGCGTGTGTGTCTACGTGCGTGTGTGTCTACGTGCGTGTGTGTCTACGTGCGTGTGTGTCTACGTGCGTGTGTGTCTACGTGCGTGTGTGTCTACGTGCGTGTGTGTCTACGTGCGTGTGTGTCTACGTGCGTGTGTGTCTACGTGCGTGTGTGTCTACGTGCGTGTGTGTATGTGGGGAGCGATAGTGTAGCGGTTAGCGCGCTGCGCTATGAACCTGGCGACCCGGGTTCGATTCCCGCTCACGGCCAACACCAGTGACGATTATCTGAACCGGTCCCGGGCCTCCCCTAGGTCGACTCAGCCTCAAATGAGTACCTGGTGCGGTGTGTAAACATTGCCACTAGGGAGACAAAGGCGGTCGGGCGTGGTGCTGGCCACCCACCCCCTCGTACCGTTCCGGCCTTCATAGGTGCTCGCAAACAGCACTTGCCCCTACAGTCTGTTAAGGCTATATTGGGGATCTTTGTTTTGTGTGTACGTGTATGTGTATGTACGTGTATGTGTATGTACGTGTATGTGTATGTACGTGTGTGAATGTACGTTTGTGTGAACGTGTGTGTATGCGTGTGTATGTTCGTGTGTGTATGTACGTGTGTGTGTACGTAATGGGTAGCGGTGGGTGTATTGGTCAGCGCTACGAACCCGGCGACCCGAGTTTGATTCCCACTCACGGCCACCAACACCACCCGAACCGGTACCTGAACCCCTCCCCTAGGTCGGCTCAGCCTCAAATGCGTACCGGGGTGTAAGGGCCGTGTAAAATATCAGCATGGGGAGACAAAGGCGGTCCGGGTCGTGGTTTCTGGCCACGGTTTAAAATGTGTTTAGTGGTTTGATCTCTAGCGCCGCCTGTCGGAGTGGGGATCGGTGGCACGGTGGTTAGCACACCGCATGGCGATGTCGAGTTTAATTGTTTATTTAGACACTCTTTCCCGATGTCAAACTACGTCTACAACGCGACTCTGTGAGGGTCAGATTCTGGTGTCGAACCTAGCTCAGGGGCTCTTGGCACCACATCACTCTATCCCGATGTCATACTCCGTCAATAACGCATCTCTGTTAAAGTCAGATTCTGGTGTCGAACTTAGCTCAGCGGTTGTAGGCACCACATCACTCTATCCCGATGTCAAACTCCGTCTATAACGCGTCTCTGTTAAAGTCAGATTCTGGTGTCGAACTTAGCTCAGGGGCTGTTGGCACCACATCACTCTATCCCGGTGTCAAACTCCGTCTATAACGCGTCTCTGTTAAAGTCAGATTCTGGTGTCGAACTTATGTCAGGGGCTCTTGGCACCACATCACTCTATCCCAATGTCAAACTCCGTCTATAACGCGACTCTGTTAAAGTCAGATTCTGGTGTCGAACTTAGCTCAGCGGCTGTTGGAACCACATCACTCTATCCCGATGTCAAACTCCGTCTATAACGCGACTCTGTTAAAGTCAGATTCTGGTGTCGAACTTAGGTCAGGGGCTGTTGGCACCACATCACTCTATCCCGGTGTCAAACTCCGTCTACAACGCGTCTCTGTTAAAGTCAGATTCTGGTGTCGAACTTAGGTCAGCGGCTGTAGGCACCACATCACTCTATCCCGATGTCATACTCCGTCTATAACGCGACTCTGTGAGAGTCAGATTCTGGTGTCGAACTTAGGTCAGGGGCTGTTGGCACCACATCACTCTATCCCGATGTCAAACTCCGTCTATAACGCGTCTCTGTTAAAGTCAGATTCTGGTGTCGAACTTAGGTCAGGGGCTGTTGGCACCACATCACTCTATCCCGATGTCAAACTCCATCTAAAACGCGTCTCTGTTAAAGTCAGATTCTGGTGTCGAACTTAGCTCAGGGGCTGTTGGCACCACATCACTCTATCCCGATGTCATACTCCGTCTATAACGTGACTCTGTGAGAGTCAGATGCTGGTGTCGAACTTAGCTCAGCGGCTGTAAGCACCACATCACTCTATCCCGATGTCAAACTCCGTCTATAACGCGACTCTGTTAAAGTCAGATTCTGGTGCCGAACTTAGCTCAGCGGTTGTAGGCACCACATCACTCTATCCCGATGTCGAACTCCGTCTATAACGTGTCTCTGTTAAAGTCAGATTCTGGTGTCGAACTTAGCTCAGCGGCTGTTGGCACCACATCACTCTATCCCGATGTCAAACTCCGTCTATAACGCGACTCTGTTAAAGTCAGATTCTGGTGTCGAACTTAGGTCAGGGGCTGTTGGCACCACATCACTCTATCCCGGTGTCAAACTCCGTCTACAACGCGTCTCTGTTAAAGTCAGATTCTGGTGTCGAACTTAGGTCAGCGGCTGTAGGCACCACATCACTCTATCCCGATGTCATACTCCGTCTATAACGCGACTCTGTGAGAGTCAGATTCTGGTGTCGAACTTAGGTCAGGGGCTGTTGGCACCACATCACTCTATCCCGATGTCAAACTCCGTCTATAACGCGTCTCTGTTAAAGTCAGATTCTGGTGTCGAACTTAGGTCAGGGGCTGTTGGCACCACATCACTCTATCCCGATGTCAAACTCCGTCTAAAACGCGTCTCTGTTAAAGTCAGATTCTGGTGTCGAACTTAGGTCAGCGGCTGTATGCACCACATCACTCTATCCCAATGTCAAACTCCGTCTATAACGCGTCTCTGTTAAAGTCAGATTCTGGTGTCGAACTTAGCTCAGGGACTGTTGGCACCACATCACTCTATCCCGATGTCAAACTCCGTCTATAACGTGACTCTGTGAGAGTCCGATGCTGGTGTCGAACTTAGCTCAGGGGCTGTTGGCACCACATCACTCTATCCCGATGTCATACTCCGTCTATAACGTGACTCTGTGAGAGTCAGATGCTGGTGTCGAACTTAGCTCAGCGGCTGTAAGCACCACATCACTCTATCCCGATGTCAAACTCCGTCTATAACGCGACTCTGTTAAAGTCAGATTCTGGTGTCGAACTTAGCTCAGCGGTTGTAGGCACCACATCACTCTATCCCGATGTCGAACTCCGTCTATAACGCGTCTCTGTTAAAGTCAGATTCTGGGTGTCGAACTTAGCTCAGCGGTTGTTGGCACCACATCACTCTATCCCAATGCCAAACTTCGTCTATAACGCGTCTCTGTTAAAGTCAGATTCTGGTGTCGAACTTAGCTCAGGGGCTGTTGGCACCACGTCACTCTATCCCGATGTCGAACTCCGTCTATAACGCGTCTCTGTTAAAGTCAGATTCTGGTGTCGAACTTAGCTCAGCGGGTGTAGGCACCACATCACTCTATCCCGATGTCCAACTCCGTCTATAACGCGTCTCTGTTAAAGTCAGATTCTGGTGTCGAACTTAGCTCAGGGGCTGTTGGCACCACATCACTCTATCCCGATGTCAAACTCCGTCTATAACGTGTCTCTGTTAAAGTCAGATTCTGGTGTCGAACTTAGCTCAGCGGCTATAGGCACCACATCACTCTATCCCGGTGTCAAACTCCGTCTATAACGCGTCTCTGTTAAAGTCAGATTCTGGTGTCGAACTTAGCTCAGCGGGTGTAGGCACCACATCACTCTATCCCGATGTCAAACTCCGTCTATAACGCGTCTCTGTTAAAGTCAGATTCTGGTGTCGAACTTAGCTCAGCGGGTGTAGGCACCACATCACTCTATACCGATGTCAAACTCCGTCTATAATGCGACTCTGTTAAAGTCAGATTCTGGTGTCGAACTTAGCTCAGCGGCTGTAAGCACCACATCACTCTATCCCGATGTCAAACTCCGTCTATAACGCGACTCTGTTAAAGTCAGATTCTGGTGTCGAACTTAGGTCAGCGGCTATAGGCACCACATCACTCTATCCCGGTGTCAAACTCCGTCTATAACGCGTCTCTGTTAAAGTCAGATTCTGGTGTCGAACTTAGCTCAGGGGCTCTTGGCACCACATCACTCTATCCCGGTGTCCAACTCCGTCTATAACGCGTCTCTGTTAAAGTCAGATTCTGGTGTCGAACTTAGCTCAGGGGCTGTTGGCACCACATCACTCTATCCCGATGTCAAACTCCGTCTATAACGTGTCTCTGTTAAAGTCAGATTCTGGTGTCGAACTTAGCTCAGCGGCTATAGGCACCACATCACTCTATCCCGGTTTCAAACTCCGTCTATAACGCGTCTCTGTTAAAGTCAGATTCTGGTGTCGAACTTAGCTCAGCGGGTGTAGGCACCACATCACTCTATCCCGATGTCAAACTCCGTCTATAACGCGTTTCTGTTAAAGTCAGATTCTGGTGTCGAACTTAGCTCAGCGGGTGTAGGCACCACATCACTCTATACCGATGTCAAACTCCGTCTATAACGCGACTCTGTTAAAGTCAGATTCTGGTGTCGAACTTAGCTCAGCGGCTGTAAGCACCACATCACTCTATCCCGATGTCAAACTCCGTCGATAACGCGACTCTGTTAAAGTCAGATTCTGGTGTCGAACTTAGGTCAGCGGCTATAGGCACCACATCAGTCTATCCCGGTGTCAAACTCCGTCTATAACGCGTCTCTGTTAAAGTCAGATTCTGGTGTAGAAATTAGCTCAGGGGCTCTTGGCACCACATCACTCTATCCCGGTGTCAAACTCCATCATAACGCGTCTCTGTTAAAGTCAGATTCTGGTGTCGAACTTAGGTCAGGGGCTCTTGGCACCACATCACTCTATCCCGATGTCAAACTCCGTCTATAACGCGACTCTGTTAAAGTCAGATTCTGGTGTCGAACTTAGCTCAGCGGCTGTTGGCACCACATCACTCTATCCCGATGTCAAACTCCATCTATAACGCGACTCTGTTAAAGTCAGATTCTGGTGTCAAACTTAGGTCAGGGGCTGTTGGCACCACATCACTCTATCCCGGTGTCAAACTCCGTCTACAACGCGTCTCTGTTAAAGTCAGATTCTGGTGTCGAACTTAGGTCAGCGGCTGTAGACACCACATCACTCTATCCCGATGTCATACTCCGTCTATAACGCGACTCTGTGAGAGTCAGATTCTGGTGTCGAACTTAGGTCAGGGGCTGTTGGCACCACATCACTCTATCCCGATGTCAAACTCCGTCTATAACGCGTCTCTGTTAAAGTCAGATTCTGGTGTCGAACTTAGGTCAGGGGCTGTTGGCACCACATCACTCTATCCCGATGTCAAACTCCGTCTAAAACGCGTCTCTGTTAAAGTCAGATTCTGGTTTCGAACTTAGGTCAGCGGCTGTATGCACCACATCACTCTATCCCGATGTCAAACTCCGTCTATAACGTGACTCTGTGAGAGTCAGATGCTGGTGTCGAACTTAGCTCAGGGGCTGTTGGCACCACATCACTCTATCCCGATGTCATACTCCGTCTATAACGTGACTCTGTGAGAGTCAGATGCTGGTGTCGAACTTAGCTCAGCGGCTGTAAGCACCACATCACTCTATCCCGATGTCAAACTCCGTCTATAACGCGACTCTGTTAAAGTCAGATTCTGGTGTCGAACTTAGCTCAGCGGTTGTAGGCACCACATCACTCTATCCCGATGTCGAACTCCGTCTATAACGCGTCTCTGTTAAAGTCAGATTCTGGCTGTCGAACTTAGCTCAGCGGTTGTTGGCACCACATCACTCTATCCCGATGCCAAACTTCGTCTATAACGCGTCTCTGTTAAAGTCAGATTCTGGTGTCGAACTTAGCTCAGGGGCTGTTGGCACCACGTCACTCTATCCCGATGTCGAACTCCGTCTATAACGCGTCTCTGTTAAAGTCAGATTCTGGTGTCGAACTTAGCTCAGCGGGTGTAGGCACCACATCACTCTATCCCGATGTCCAACTCCGTCTATAACGCGTCTCTGTTAAAGTCAGATTCTGGTGTCGAACTTAGCTCAGGGGCTGTTGGCACCACATCACTCTATCCCGATGTCAAACTCCGTCTATAACGTGTCTCTGTTAAAGTCAGATTCTGGTGTCGAACTTAGCTCAGCGGCTATAGGCACCACATCACTCTATCCCGGTTTCAAACTCCGTCTATAACGCGTCTCTGTTAAAGTCAGATTCTGGTGTCGAACTTAGCTCAGCGGGTGTAGGCACCACATCATTCTATCCCGATGTCAAACTCCGTCTATAACGCGTTTCTGTTAAAGTCAGATTCTGGTGTCGAACTTAGCTCAGCGGGTGTAGGCACCACATCACTCTATACCGATGTCAAACTCCGTCTATAACGCGACTCTGTTAAAGTCAGATTCTGGTGTCGAACTTAGCTCAGCGGCTGTAAGCACCACATCACTCTATCCCGATGTCAAACTCCGTCGATAACGCGACTCTGTTAAAGTCAGATTCTGGTGTCGAACTTAGGTCAGCGGCTATAGGCACCACATCACTCTATCCCGGTGTCAAACTCCGTCTATAACGCGTCTCTGTTAAAGTCAGATTCTGGTGTAGAAATTAGCTCAGGGGCTCTTGGCACCACATCACTCTATCCCGGTGTCAAACTCCATCATAACGCGTCTCTGTTAAAGTCAGATTCTGGTGTCGAACTTAGGTCAGGGGCTCTTGGCACCACATCACTCTATCCCGATGTCAAACTCCGTCTATAACGCGACTCTGTTAAAGTCAGATTATGGTGTCGAACTTAGCTCAGCGGCTGTTGGCACCACATCACTCTATCCCGATGTCAAACTCCGTCTATAACGCGACTCTGTTAAAGTCAGATTCTGGTGTCAAACTTAGGTCAGGGGCTGTTGGCACCACATCACTCTATCCCGGTGTCAAACTGCGTCTACAACGCGTCTCTGTTAAAGTCAGATTCTGGTGTCGAACTTAGGTCAGCGGCTGTAGACACCACATCACTCTATCCCGATGTCATACTCCGTCTATAACGCGACTCTGTGAGAGTCAGATTCTGGTGTCGAACTTAGGTCAGGGGCTGTTGGCACCACATCACTCTATCCCGATGTCAAACTCCGTCTATAACGCGTCTCTGTTAAAGTCAGATTCTGGTGTCGAACTTAGGTCAGGGGCTGTTGGCACCACATCACTCTATCCCGATGTCAAACTCCGTCTAAAACGCGTCTCTGTTAAAGTCAGATTCTGGTGTCGAACTTAGGTCAGCGGCTGTATGCACCACATCACTCTATCCCAATGTCAAACTCCGTCTATAACGCGTCTCTGTTAAAGTCAGATTCTGGTGTCGAACTTAGCTCAGGGACTGTTGGCACCACATCACTCTATCCCGATGTCAAACTCCGTCTATAACGTGACTCTGTGAGAGTCAGATGCTGGTGTCGAACTTAGCTCAGGGGCTGTTGGCACCACATCACTCTATCCCGATGTCATACTCCGTCTATAACGTGACTCTGTGAGAGTCAGATGCTGGTGTCGAACTTAGCTCAGCGGCTGTAAGCCCCACATCACTCTATCCCGATGTCAAACTCCGTCTATAACGCGACTCTGTTAAAGTCAGATTCTGGTGTCGAACTTAGCTCAGCGGTTGTAGGCACCACATCACTCTATCCCGATGTCGAACTCCGTCTATAACGCGTCTCTGTTAAAGTCAGATTCTGGCTGTCGAACTTAGCTCAGCGGTTGTTGGCACCACATCACTCTATCCCGATGCCAAACTTCGTCTATAACGCGTCTCTGTTAAAGTCAGATTCTGGTGTCGAACTTAGCTCAGGGGCTGTTGGCACCACGTCACTCTATCCCGATGTCGAACTCCGTCTATAACGCGTCTCTGTTAAAGTCAGATTCTGGTGTCGAACTTAGCTCAGCGGGTGTAGGCACCACATCACTCTATCCCGATGTCCAACTCCGTCTATAACGCGTCTCTGTTAAAGTCAGATTCTGGTGTCGAACTTAGCTCAGGGGCTGTTGGCACCACATCACTCTATCCCGATGTCAAACTCCGTCTATAACGTGTCTCTGTTAAAGTCAGATTCTGGTGTCGAACTTAGCTCAGCGGCTATAGGCACCACATCACTCTATCCCGGTGTCAAACTCCGTCTATAACGCGTCTCTGTTAAAGTCAGATTCTGGTGTCGAACTTAGCTCAGCGGGTGTAGGCACCACATCACTCTATCCCGATGTCAAACTCCGTCTATAACGCGTCTCTGTTAAAGTCAGATTCTGGTGTCGAACTTAGCTCAGCGGGTGTAGGCACCACATCTCTCTATACCGATGTCAAACTCCGTCTATAACGCGACTCTGTTAAAGTCAGATTCTGGTGTCGAACTTAGCTCAGCGGCTGTAAGCACCACATCACTCTATCCCGATGTCAAACTCCGTCTATAACGCGACTCTGTTAAAGTCAGATTCTGGTGTCGAACTTAGCTCAGCGGGTGTAGGCACCACATCACTCTATCCCGATGTCCAACTCCGTCTATAACGCGTCTCTGTTAAAGTCAGATTCTGGTGTCGAACTTAGCTCAGGGGCTGTTGGCACCACATCACTCTATCCCGATGTCAAACTCCGTCTATAACGTGTCTCTGTTAAAGTCAGATTCTGGTGTCGAACTTAGCTCAGCGGCTATAGGCACCACATCACTCTATCCCGGTGTCAAACTCCGTCTATAACGCGTCTCTGTTAAAGTCAGATTCTGGTGTCGAACTTAGCTCAGCGGGTGTAGGCACCACATCACTCTATCCCGATGTCAAACTCCGTCTATAACGCGTCTCTGTTAAAGTCAGATTCTGGTGTCGAACTTAGCTCAGCGGGTGTAGGCACCACATCTCTCTATACCGATGTCAAACTCCGTCTATAACGCGACTCTGTTAAAGTCAGATTCTGGTGTCGAACTTAGCTCAGCGGCTGTAAGCACCACATCACTCTATCCCGATGTCAAACTCCGTCTATAACGCGACTCTGTTAAAGTCAGATTCTGGTGTCGAACTTAGGTCAGCGGCTATAGGCACCACATCACTCTATCCCGGTGTCAAACTCCGTCTATAACGCGTCTCTGTTAAAGTCAGATTCTGGTGTCGAACTTAGCTCAGGGGCTCTTGGCACCACATCACTCTATCCCGGTGTCAAACTCTGTCATAACGCGTCTCTGTTAAAGTCAGATTATGGTGTCGAACTTAGGTCAGGGGCTCTTGGCACCACATCACTCTATCCCGATGTCATACTCCGTCTATAACGCGACTCTGTTAAAGTCAGATTCTGGTGTCGAACTTAGCTCAGGGTCTGTAGGCACCACATCACTCTATCCCGATGTCAAACTTCGTCTATAACGCGTCTCTGTGAGAGTCAGATTCTGGTGTCGAACTTAGCTCAGGGGCTGTTGGCACCACATCACTCTATCCCGATGCCATACTAAGTCTATAACGCGTCTCTGTTAAAGTCAGATTCTGGTGTCGAACTTAGCTCAGCGGTTGTTGGCACCACATCACTCTATCCCGATGTCAAACTCCGTCTATAACGCGTCTCTGTTAAAGTCAGATTCTGGTGTCGAACTTAGGTCAGGGGCTCTTGGCACCACATCACTCTATCCCGATGCCATACTAAGTCTATAACGCGTCTCTGTTAAAGTCAGATTCTGGTGTCGAACTTAGCTCAGCGGTTGTTGGCACCACATCACTCTATCCCAATGTCAAACTCCGTCTATAACGCGTCTCTGTTAAAGTCAGATTCTGGTGTCGAACTTAGCTCAGGGTCTGTAGGCACCACATCACTCTATCCCGATGTCAAACTCCGTCTATAACGCGTCTCTGTTAAAGTCAGATTATGGTGTCGAACTTAGGTCAGGGGCTCTTGGCACCACATCACTCTATCCCAATGTTAAACTTCGTCTATAACGCAACTCTGTTAATGTCAGATTCTGGTGTCGAACTTAGCTCAGGGTCTGTAGGCACCACATCACTCTATCCCGGTGTCGAACTCCGTCTATAACTCGTCTCTGTTAAAGTCAGATTCTGGTGTCGAACTTAGCTCAGGGGGTGTTGGCACATCACTCTATCCCGATGTCCAACTCCGTCTATAACGCGACTCTGTTAAAGTCAGATTCTGGTGTCGAACTTAGGTCAGGGGCTCTTGGCACCACATCACTCTATCCCGATGTCATACTCCGTCTATAACGCGTCTCTGTTAAAGTCAGATTCTGGTGTCGAACTTAGCTCAGCGGCTGTTGCCCCACATCACTCTATCCCGATGTCAAACTCGGTCTAAAACGCGTCTCTGTTAAAGTCAGATTCTGGTGTCGAACTTAGCTCAGGGGCTGCACTCGCCACAACATTCTATTCCAATACAATGGGAGGCTGATCGATGCCCGGGTGCGGTCAAGGGATGGCTCCCTATTGCTCAACCACGTTGTGTATGCCGATGATTTGGTGATTGGTGCTCACTCCAATGAGCAGTTGGAGGCGCTGCTGCTGAACCTGGAGCTTGCCACTAAGAGGTTGGGGCCTTACCATCAGCGCCAACAAAACAAAGCACCTGCCTGGGTTATTTTTTACCATCGGGCGCTCCACCACCACAACTGCCAATCGGTGATGCGGCAGTTGTGGAGAGAGTGGAGAGTTTCCCATACCTGGGCAGTGTGCTTATGACCGGCTCCAGTTCGACAGCAGAGGTCTCACGCCGAATCAGCCGAGTGGCAATATCTTTTCATTGGTTGCGTAACGCTGTGTGGAAGCTACCTGGTCTGTCGTTCCGCACTAAGCTTCAGGTCTTCTCGGCCATGGTCATTCCCTCCCTTCTCTACGCTTGAGAAACGTGGACCCCCCTAATTGAACATCTCTGCCGGTTAGAAACATTTAGGCTGGCTTGCCTACGATCCATCCTGGGTGTAACCAGGCTGGATTGTGTGAGGAGCTCACAAATCCTTGAAAGATCTGGGCAAGGTCCCATTGGTGAGCTCCTCCGGCATGGAAGGCTACATTGGCTGGGTCATGTCCAGCCACCGCATGCCGAAACAGCTTTTGTTCGGCCGGATCGAGGGGGCTAAACGGGCGCGGCACGGGCTAGAGAAGAGATGGAGTGATGTGGTACAGGAGGACGTGGAGCTGAGTGGACTTGCCGATGACTGGTACCAGCGGTGTCAAGATCGGCCTCTGTGGAGGAGGCTCGTGAAGGACGCTACTGGGCAGTTGGAGGCAGTCGCCCTCCAACAACAACGGAGGGCGGAGGAGCGACGCTCACAACAACGAGCGGAGCGCTGGACGGATAAAACACACCAAGTTGGCATAGTAGGGGGCACAGGTGGTGCATCAGCCAGTCATCTCAGTCAGTCGACCCGTGGCATCTGGGTCTGCCCCATGACCTCCTGCCAGCGGGCGTTCGACACTTCACGTGGCCTCAACGTGCCGTGGTGATGTCACCGCCACTTAGCGGCGATTTGGCGGTTGTTGTACGTGTATGTGTGTGTGTTACGCGTTTGTGTGTGTGTGTACGTGTGTGTGTGTACGTGTGTGTACGTGTGTGTGTGTACATGGTACGTGTGTGTGTACATGGCCAAGCACTCATCGAAGAGATGATGGCGACTGAACTCCCACAGCAAAATGTTTATTGTCGCCCCAACTTACACCACAGAGACAGAGACCCACCACCACCACCACTCACAACCACCAAGACCCCGTCGCCCCGGGAATAAGCGTTAACAGGCTGACTGCATGTGTACGTACGTCAGTGTGTGGTTGCTTTGGTAGTGTGTACGTGCGCGTGTGTGCGTGCGTGTGTACGTGCGTGTGTGTGCGTGCTTGTGAACGTGCATGTGTGTACGTGCGTGTGTGTAAATGTACGTGTGTGTGTGCCAGTGTGTGTGTGTGCACGTGTGTATGTGTGTATGTGTGTACGTGTGTGTATGTATGTGTATGTGTGTATGTATGTGTGTATGTGTGTGTATGTGTACGTGTGTGTGTATGTAAGTGTGTGTGCGCACGTGTGTATGTGTGTATGTGTGTGTGTGTATGTATGTGTGTATGTGTGTGTATGTGTGTGTATGTATGCATGTGTGTATGTATGTATGTGTGTATGTGTGTGTGTGTGTAAGTGTACGTGTGTGTGCTAGTGTATGTGTGTGTGAGTGTGTAAGTGTATGTGTGTGTGTGAGTGTATGTGTATGTGTGTGTACGTGTGTGTATGTGTGTGTGTGTATGTGTGAGTGTGTATGTGTGTGAGTGTGTATGTGTGTGTGTATATGTGTGTGTATGTGTATGTGTGTGAGTGTGTGTAAGTGTATGTGTGTATGTGTGTGAGTATGCAAGCGACCCCAAGGCACAGAGCACAGGCGGATGGCGACAACCGACAGCAGAATCCGCGACGACGTCACGGCGCGGGGAGGGCGGGGGCGTGGGGGAGGTGACGACGTCACGAGGGGAAGTGACGTCGCGACAGGAAGCGACGTCACGGCATGCGTGGAGGCGGCCGTCACGTCACGGCACGTGGCCTCAGTCGACGAATTTGGTCTCGGCGATCTCCTGGCTCTCCTCAACGATGTGGCCATCGATGATGGTCTGGGTGATGATCACCGTCTGCTTCTTATGTTGCACTGCGCCAGGGGGGGGAGGAGGAGGAGGGATGGAGGGAGATTGGTTTGACAGGACGCCGTGGTGACTACCACGCCCACTGGTGATGATGATGATGACGATGGTGATGACGAGTTACGTTGGCCCGCAGGTGCCACGGTGGACTAGGAGATGTTGACTACCTCGCCCGGTGTGCAGGAGGTCTGTGTCTCTCTCATCATCATCATCACGGTGGACTAGGAGATGTTGACTACCTCGCCTGGTGTACAGGAGGTCTGTGTCTCTCTCATCATCATCATTACGGTGGACTATGAGATGTTGACTACCTCGCCTGGTCTACAGGAGGTCGTGGGTTCGATCCCGACCCTGACGATGCCTGCTGCTGCTGCATATTTAGAGTCTGTGTCTCTCTCATCATCATCATTACGGTGGACAAGGAGATGTTGACTACCTCGCCTGGTGTGCAGGAGGTCGAGGGTTCAATCCCTGCCACTGACGATGCCTGTTGCTGCTGCTGTATATGTGGAGTCTGCGTCTCTCTCATCATCATCATCATCACGGTGGACTAGGAGATGTTAACTACCTCGCCCGGTGTGCAGGAGGTCGTGGGTTCGATCCCCACTCCTGACGTTGCCTGCTGCTGCTGCTGTAGATTTAGAGTCTGCGTCTCTCTCTCATCATCATCATCATCACGGTGGACTAGGAGATGTTGACTACCTCGCCCGGTGTGCAGGAGGTCGTGGGTTCGATCCCGACCCTGACGATGCCTGTTGCTGCTGCTGTATATGTGGAGTCTGTGTCTCTCTCATCATCATCATCACGGTGGCTAGGAGATGTTGACTACCTCGCCTGGTGTGCAGGAGGTTGTGGGTTCGATCCCTGCCACTGACGACGCCTGCTGCTGCTGCTGTAGATTTGGAGTCTGCGTCTCTCTCTCTCATCATCATCATCATCACGGTGGACTAGGAGATGTTGACTACCTCGCCTGGTGTGCAGGAGGTCGAGGGTTCAATCCCTGCCACTGACGACGCCTGCTGCTGCTGCTGTAGATTTGGAGTCTGCGTCTCTCTCTATCTCTCTCTCTCCCTCTCTACCTGCGATCGCGTGCATTTGATGATGAAAAGCCACTTTGTTTGAGCTGCTGCCATTTGCGATGGCCATGGTGTCTCGGTAGCTCAGCAAGCGGTGCTTTACCTAGTAAGATAAAAAAATATTCTGAAGTCGTTTAGTCTATGGGTCTCGCTACGTCTCTGTATATCTCCGTAGGTCTCTGTGAGTATTTGTCTGGAGGTATAATTAAAGACAAAAGATCACCCCGTGTAGCCTCTAACAGGCTGGAGGGGCAAGTGCTGTTAGCTGGCACCTCACAGACACAGACAAAGGTCCCCCGTGTAGCCTCTAACAGGCTGCAGGGGCAAGTGCTGTTAGCTAGCACCTCACACACAGACACAGACAAAGATCCCCCGTGTAGCCTCTAACAGGCTGCAGGGGCAAGTGCTGTAAGCTGGCACCTCTCACACACAGACACAGACAAAGATCCCCCGTGTAGCCTCTAACAGGCTGGAGGGGCAAGTGCTGTTAGCTGGCACCTCACAGACAGACACAGACAAAGGTCCCCCGTGTAGCCTCTAACAGGCTGCAGGGGCAAGTGCTGTTAGCTGGCACCTCACAGACACAAAGGTCCCCCGTGTAGCCTCTAACAGGCTGCAGGGGCAAGTGCTGTAAGCTGGCACCTCTCACACACAGACACAGACAAAGATCCCCCGTGTAGCCTCTAACAGGCTGCAGGGGCAAGTGCTGTAAGCTGGCACCTCTCACACACAGACACAGACAAAGATCCCCCGTGTAGCCTCTCACAGACTGCAGGGACAAGTGCTGTAAGCTGGCACCTCTCACACACAGACACAGACAAAGATCCCCCGTGTAGCCTCTAACAGACTGCAGGGGCAAGTGCTGTTCGTAACGAGTAGCAGCAGCAACCTCTGAAGGCTACCGGCACAGCGGTACATGAGGGTGAGTGTGGCCAGCCCCACGCCCCCAGTGGAGATCTTTTGAGGCTGAGTGGACCTAGGGGGAGGCCTGTACACGACCACACGTCTCACCCTTCTCTGGAGACTCCTCCTTTTTGGCAGTGATGGTGGCGCCCTTTGCACTGTGGAGTGAACGGACAGGAGCGACGGACAGGGTTAGAGGCCTGGACATCCGGATGTCTGACTAACCTCCCCTCCACTCATTCACTCACCCGCTCGCTCACCCATCCACTCACCGACTCACCCACGCACCCACTCACACACCCATTCACCCACCCACCCACCCACTCACTCACCCACTCACACACCCATTCACCCACCCATTCAACCACCCACTCAAACACTCACCCACTCACACATTCACCCACCTACTCACTCACCCACTCACTCACCCACCCACTCACCCATTCAACCACCCACTCACACACTCAACCACCCACTCACCCATTCACTCACTCACCATCCCACCCACTCAATCACCGTCCCACTCACTCCACTCACTCACCCACCCACACACACAGCCATTCACCCACCCACTCACCCACACAGCCATTCACCCACCCACTCATTCACCATCCCACTCACCCACCCACTCACTCACCCACCCACACACACATTCACCCACCCACACACCATCCCACCCACCCACCCACTCACTCACTCACCCACTCTTACTCTCACTCACCCACTCACCCACCCACACAGCCATTAACCCACACACTCACTCACCCACACAGGCATTCACCCACCCACTCATTCACCATCCCACTCACCCACCCACTCACCCACCCACACACCCACCCACCCACACACTCACTCGCTCACCCACCCACTCACTCACCCACTTAGTCACCATCCAACCCATCCACCCACCCACTCACTCACTCACCCACTCTTACTCTCACTCACCCACTCACCCACCCACACAGCCATTCACCCACCCACTCACCATCCCACTCACCCACCCACTCACTCACTCACCCACTCACTCACTCACACATACACTCACTCACTCACTCACCGACTCACACATCCACTCACTCACCCACCCACCCACCCACTCACCCACCCACTCACCCACCCACCCACCCACACACTCACCCACCCACTCACTCACCCACCCACTCACTCACCCACCCACTCACCCACCCACCCACCCACACACCCACCTCATTAGGTCGTGGTCACTTATCTCTGTAACGAGAAACACAACGAGAGGGGTTAGGAGGTTCATGGAAACCCAAACTGCATCGTCTTGAACAGCAACCTCCCTTATTTAGACGCAGCGTCATACCAACCCCGAGCCTTGTACACACACACACACGGCATCATACCAACCCTGAGCCTAACACCCATGCACTCACACAGCGTCATACCAACCCCGAGCCTTGTACACACACACGCGGCATCATACCAACCCTGAGTCTAACGCTCATGCACTCACACAGCGTCATACCAACCCTGAGTCTTAATTACACTCACGCACTCACAAACCACGCACAGCATCATACGAACCCTGAGTCTTTCAAAAACAAAAACAACAACAACAATGGCCATTCGCCACTAAGTGGCGGTGACGTCACCACGACGCTTGTGCCAGGCTATGTGCACCCTGAGGCCACGTGAAGTGTCGAACGCCCGCTGGCAGGAGGTCACGGGGCAGACCCAGGTGCCACGGGTCGACTGACTGAGATGACTGGCTGATGCACCACCTGTGCCCCCTACTGTGCCAACCTGCTGTGCTTTAGCCACCCGGCGCTCCGCTCGTTGATGTGAGCGTCGCTTCTCCGCCCTCCGTTGTTGTTGGAGGGCGACTGCCTCCAACTGCCCAGTAGCATCCTTCACGAGCCTCCTCCACAGAGGCCGATCTTGACACCGCTGGTACCGGTCATCGGCAAGTCCACTCAGCTCCACGTCCTCCTGTACCACGTCACTCCATCTCTTCTCTAGCCCGTGCCGCGCCCGTTTAGCCCCCTCTACCCGGCCGAACAAAAGCTGTTTCGGCATGCGGTGGCTGGGCATGCGGGCTACATGACCCAGCCATCGCAGCCTTCCCCGCCGGAGGAGCTCACCGACGGGACCGTGCCCAGATCTTTCAAGGATTTGTGAGCTCCTCGCACAATCCAGCCTGCAGGTGAAACCCAGGATGGATCGTAGGCAGGGCCAGCCAAAATGTTTCTAACCGGCGAAGATGTTCCATTAGGGGGGGGGGTTGCCACGTTCCGCAAGCGTAGAGAAGCGAGGGAATGACCGTGGCCGAGAAGACCCGAAGCTTCGTGCCGAGCGACACGCTCCGGTACCTACTTACGTGCACGCCCACCGTCGTGCCCACCGAAACCCAACCACCGGACCAGCTGTTCGCGTGTGCGGTTACGATCCACCACCACCACCACCATCACCACCACCCTCCTCTCCCCTCTCCCCTCTCCCCTCTCCCCTCTCCCCTCTCCCCTCTCCCCTCTCCCCTCTCCCCTCTCCCC
>NW_027422629.1:1025174-1030174 GCF_048934315.1 Petromyzon marinus
GTTCGTGAGTGGGATAGTTTAACAATGAAATATCTCATGGAAACTCCTTCGTAAGCCATATCGTTATACAATAAACTCTCTAGCGGAAGCTCGTTCATAAGTCGAGCGTTCGTGAGTGGGATAGTTTAACAATGAAATATCTCATGGAAACTCCTTCGTAAGCCATATCGTTATACAATAAACTCTCTAGCGGAAGCTCGTTCATAAGTCGAGCGTTCGTGAGTGGGATAGTTTAACAATGAAATATCTCATGGAAACTCCTTCGTAAGCCATATCGTTATACAATAAACTCTCTAGCGGAAGCTCGTTCCTTAAGTGAGGGCGTTCGTAAGTCGGATAGTTAAACAATAAAATAAACCTGTCTTATTCTCTCTCCCTCTATCTCTCTCTCTCTTTCTCTCACTATATCTGTTTCTCTCTTTATCACCCCCCGTTCTTTCTCTCTCTCCCTCTCTCTTTCTCTCTCTCTCTTTATCTCTCTCTCTTTCTCTCTCTCCCCGAGCCTCACCTGCTTCTTGAAGGCCTCCTCCTGATCGGCGCGATTCTTGGCGATCATGGCCTCGTACTGAGCCCGGATCTCTGCCAAGATCTTGTTGAGGTCCGGACCCTTGGCGCTGTCCACCTCCACCGACATTGAGGAGCCCTCCAGCTGAGCCCGAAGAGCGGCCAGCTCCTGCACGGACAGAGGTCAAGCAGGGTTCAGAAGACCTGCCAGGTGTGGTGTGTGGTGTGTGTGTGTAGTGTGTGTGTGTGGTGTGTGTGGTGTGCGTAGTGTGTGTGTGTAGTGTCTGTGTGTATTGTGTGTGTAGTGTGTGTGTGTAGTGTGCGTGTGGTGTGTAGTGTGTGTGGTGTGTGTGTGTGTGGTGTGTAGTGTGTGTAGTGTGTGTGTAGTGTGTAGTGTGTGTGGTGTGTGTGTAGTGTGTGTGTGGTGTGTGTGTGTGGTGTGCAGTGTGTGTGTGGTGTGTGTGTGTGGTGTGCAGTGTGTGTGTGTGTCAGTGTATGTCAGGGAAGCGGTAGTGTAGTGGTTAACGCTCTGCGCTGTGAATCCGAGTCCAATTCCCGCCCTAGGCCAACACCACCACGAGTGACGATTATCTGAACCTGTCCTGGGCCTCCCCTAGGTCGATTCAGCCTCAACTGAGCGCCTGGTGTAGCGGTGTGCAGTAAACATCGCCACTGGTGAGACAAAGGCGGCCGGGCGTGGTGCTGGCCACCCACCCCCTCTGTGTGTGCCACAGTGCCGGTAGCCTTCATAGGTTGCTGCTGCTACTCGTTACTAACAGCACTTGCCCCTGCAGTCTGTTAGAGGCTACACGGGGGATCTTTGTCTTTGGTGTCTGTGTGTGAGGTACTAGCTAACAGCGCTTGCCCTGCAGCCTGTTAGAGGCTACACGGGGGATCTTTGTCTGTGTCTGTGTGTGGGGTGCTAGCTAACAGCACTTGCCCCTGTAGTCTGTTAGAGGCTACACGGGGGATCTTTGTCTGTGTCTGTGTGTGAGGTGCTAGCTAACAGCACTTGCCCCTGTAGTCTGTTAGAGGCTACACGGGGGATCTTTGTCTGTGTCTGTGTGTGAGGTGCTAGCTAACAGCACTTGCCCCTGCAGCCTGTTAGAGGCTACACGGGGGATCTTTGTCTGTGTCTGTGTGTGAGGTGCTAGCCAACAGCACTTGCCCCTGCAGCCTGTTAGAGGCTACACGGGGGATCTTTGTCTGTGTCAGCCCCACACCACGTGGGCCCTCCCCCTCCTCCCCCCCACTCCTTGCCCACCCCCTCACTTCCTCGTGGTTCTTCTTGAGGAAGATCACCTCCTCCTCCACCTTCACCTCCTCCTCCACCTCCTCCACCTCCCCCCCCTCCTCCACCTCCCCCTCCTCCCCCTCCACCTCCTCCACCTCCT
The DNA here is from genome assembly GCF_048934315.1 of Petromyzon marinus. NCBI lineage: Eukaryota > Metazoa > Chordata > Hyperoartia > Petromyzontiformes > Petromyzontidae > Petromyzon > Petromyzon marinus. Next base: position 1,027,073 of record NW_027422629.1, read on the forward strand.
CCACCTCCTCCCCCTCCACCTCCTCCACCTCCTCCCTCTCCACCTCCTCCTCCTCCTCCTCCTCCTCCACCTCTTCCTCCTTCTCCACCTCCTCCATCTCCACCTCCTCCACCCCCTCCACCCCCTCCACCTCCTCCCCCTCCTCCTCCTCCACCTCCCCCCCCCTCCTCCTCCCCCTCCTCCACCTCCTCCACCCCCTCCACTCCCTCCCCCTCCTCCTCCTCCTCCTCCCTCTCCACCTCCTCCACCCCCTCCCTCTCCACCTCCTCCTCCTCCTCCACCTCCTCCACCTCCTCCTCCACCTCCCCCTCCTCCTCCTCCTCCCCCTCCTCCACTTCCACCACCCTCTCCACCTCCTCCACCTCCACCTCCTCCTCCTCCTCACCTCCTCGTGGTTCTTCTTGAGGAAGATCACCTCCTCCCCCCCTCCTCCTCCACCTCCTCCACCTCCTCCTCCTCCACTTCCTCCACCTCCTCCTCCTCCACCTCCTCCTCCCCCCTCCTCCTCCACCTCCTCCCCCTCCTCCACCTCCTCCTCCTCCCTCTCCCCCTCCTCCCTCTCCTCCCCCTCCTCCCTCTCCACCTCCCCCTCCACCTCCTCCACCTCCTCCACCTCCACCTCACCTCCTCGTGGTTCTTCTTGAGGAAGATCAGCTCCTCCCTCAGGCTCTCGATCTCGCCCTCGAGGCCCATGCGCGCCATGTTGTACTCGTCCAGCAGTCCACGCAGGTTGTTGATGTCAGCCTCCACGGAGCTGCGCAGAGCCAGCTCCGTCTCCCACCTGCATCATCATCACGGGGGGAGGGGGGAGGGGGGAGGGAGGGGAGGGAGGGGGGAGGGGGTTAGAGTCAGGGTGAGAAGTTCAGGTCAGAGTTATAGTCAGGATCAGGGTCAGAGTTAGAGCCAAGGTCAGGGTCAGGGTGAGAGTCAGGGTGAGAGTGAGGGTGAGGGTGAGAGTCAAGGTCAGGGTCAGGGTTAGAGTCAGGGTCAGGGTTAGAGTTAGGGTCAGGGTTAGAGTCAAGGTCAGGGTTAGAGTGAGGGTGAGGGTGAGAGTCAAGGTCAGGGTCAGGGTGAGAGTCAGGGTCAGGGTTAGAGTCAGGGTCAGGGTTAGAGTGAGGGTGAGGGTGAGAGTCAAGGTCAGGGTTAGAGTCAGGGTCAGGGTGAAAGTGAGAGTCAGGGTGAGAGTGAGTGTGAGAGTGAGGGTGAAAGTGAGTGTCAGGGTGAGTGTCAGGGTGAGTGTCAGGGTCAGGGTGAGTGTCAGGGTGAGGGTGAGTGTCAGGGTGAGTGTCAGGGTGAGTGTTTGGGTCAGGGTGAGGTCAGTCTGAGGGGCCTCACTTTGTGCGGAAGTCATCAGCTGCCAGCCTCGCGTTGTCAATCTCCAGGCTGATTCGAGCATTCTCCAGGATCTGAGCCAGGATCTACAGAGAGACACACGGAGAGAGACACAGAGAGAGTCAGAGAGACACAGATAGAGACACAGAGAGAGTCAGAGAGACACAGAGAGACACACAGAGAGAGACACAGAGAGAGTCAGAGAGACACAGAGAGAGTCAGAGAGACACAGAGAGAGACACAGAGAGAGAGACACACAGAGAGAGTTAGAGAGACAGAGACACAGAGAGAGTCATAGAGACACAGAGAGACACAGAGAGACACACGGAGGGACACACAGAGAGACACACAGAGAGAGTCAGAGAGACAGAGACACACGGAGAGACACACAGAGAGACACAGTGTATAGTAGTGTAGTATATAGTAGTGTAGTGTACAGTGTAGTGTATAGTAGTGTATAGTGTAATGTGTAGTATAGTATAGTGTGTAGTGTAGTGTATAGTAATGTATTGTGTAGTGTATAGTAGTGTATAGTAGTGTAGTGTATGGTAGTGTAGTGTATAGGAGTGTAGTGTATAGTAGTGTAGTGTATAGTAGTGTAGTGTATAGTAGTGTAGTGTGTAGTGTATAGTGTAGTGTATAGTGTAGTGTATAGTGTAGTGCACAGTGTAGTGTATAGTGCAGTGTATAGTAGTGTAGTGTATAGTGTAGTGTGTAGTAGTGCATAGTGTAGTGTATAGTGTAGTGTAGAGTGTAGTGTATAGTAGTGTATAGTGTAGTGTATATAGTAGTGTATAGTGTAGTGTAGTGTATAGTGTGTAGTGTATAGTGTAGTGTATAGTAGTGTATATTGTGTACTAGTGTAGTGTATAGTAGTGTAGTAGTGTAGTGTATATTAGTGTGGTGTATAGTAGTGTAGTGTATTGAAGTGTAGTGTATAGTGTGTAGTAGTGTAGTGTATAGTGTAGTGTATAGTAGTGTAGTGCATAGTCGTCGAGTTCATAGTGTAGTGGAGTGTATAGTGTAGTATAGTGTGTAGTGTTGTGTGTAGTGTAGTGTGGTGTATAGTGTAGAGTGTATTGTAGTATAGTGTGTAGTGTTGTGTGTAGTGTAGTGTATAGTGTAGGGTGTATTGTAGTATAGTGTGCAGTGTAGTGTGGTGTATAGTGTAGAGTGTATTGTAGTATAGTGTGTAGTAGTGTGTGTAGTGTATAGTGTAGAGTGTATTGAAGTATAGTGTGTAGTAGTGTGTGCAGTGTAGTGTATAGTGTAGAGTGTATTGTAATATCGTGTGTAGTCGTGTGTGTAGTGGGCGGAGCTACTTGAGTAGTGGGCGGAGCTACTGAAGTCGTGAGCCGGGCGACCCTGGGTAGTGGGCAGGGCTACCTGTGTAGTGGGCGTGGCGACCGGTGAAGTGGGCGGGGCTACCCGGATAGTTGACGGGAGCTACCTGAGGAGTGGGCGGTGGCTTTTTGAGGTGTGGGGCGGGGCTGCCTGTATGGTGGGCGGGGGCTACCTGACAAGTGGGCGGGGCTACTGAAATCGTGAGCCGGGCGACCCTGGGTAGTGGGCAGGGCTACCTGTGTAGTGGGCGTGGCTACCGGTGTAGTGGGCGGGGCTACCCGGCAAGCGACCGGGAGCTACCTGAGCAGTGGGCGGTGGCAATTTGAGGTGTGGGGCGGGGCTGCCTCTCTAGTGGGCGTGGCCGCCTGACAAGTGGGCTTGGTTACCTGAGTGGTGGGGGCGGGGCCACGTGGTGGGGGCGGAGCT
>NW_027422629.1:1035174-1057674 GCF_048934315.1 Petromyzon marinus
AGTAGGTGGATGGGTGAGTGGGTGGATGGGTGAGTTGGTGATTGGGTGGATGGGTGGGTGAGTGGGTGGATGGGTGAGTGGGTGGATGGGTGAGTGGGTGATTGGGTGGATGGGTGGATGGATGGGTGGGTGAGTGGTGGATGGGTGAGTGAGTGAGTGGGTGAATGGGTGGATGGGTGCATGGTTGGGTGGGTGGGTGGATGCGTGGGTGGATGAATGGGTGGGTGGATGGGTGGATGGGTGAGTGGGTGAGTGGGTCGATGGGTCAGTGGGTGGATGGGTGAATGGGTGGATTGGTGCATGGGTGGGTGGGTGGTTGGGGGGAAGGGTGGGTGGGTGGATGGTTTGGTGGATGGGTGAGTGGGTGGGTGGTTGGGGGGAAGGGTGGATGAGTGGGTGAGTGGGTGAATGGGTGGGTGAGTGGGTGGGTGGATGGGTGGATAGGTGGGTGGGTGGGTAGATAGGTAGTGGGTGGATGGGTGAGTGAGTGGGTGGATCGATGGGTGGGTTGATGGGTAAGCGGGTGGATGGGTGGGTGGGTGGATTGGTGACTGGGGGGGGTGGATGGGTGAGTGGATGGGTGGGTGGGTGAGTGGATGGATGGGTGGGTGGATTGGTGGGTGGGTGGATGGGTCAGTGGGTGAGTGGGTGGATGGGTGAATGGGTGGATGAGTGCATGGGTGGGTGGATGGGTGGATGGGTGAATGGGTGGATGGGTGCATGGGTGGGTGGGTGGATGGGTGGGTGGATGGATGGGTGGGTACGTGGTTGAGTGGATGAGTGGGTGGGGGGAAGGATGGTTGGTTGGGTGGGTGTGTGAGTGGGTGGATGGGTCAGTGGGTGAGTGGGTGGATAGGTGAATGGGTGGATCGTGCATGGATGGGTGGGTGGGTGGATGGATGGGTGGGTGGTTGAGTGGATGATTTCGTGGGGAGAAGGATGGGTGGTTGGGTGGGTGTGTGGGTGGGTGAGTGGGTGGATTGGTGAGTGGGTGAGTGGGTGGATGGGTGGGTGGGTGAGTGGGTGGATGGATGGTTGGGTGTGTGGGTGGGTGAGTGGTTGGTTGGCTGAGTGGTTGGATGTGTGGGTGGATGAGTGGGTGGATGGGTGGGTGGTTGAGTGGGTAGATGTGTCAGTGGATGGGTGAGTGGGTGGGTGAATGGGTATGTGAGTGGGTGAGTGATTGGATGGGTGGGTGGGTGAATGGGTGAGTGGGTGAGTGGGTGGATGGGTGGGTATGTGGGTGGGTGAGTGGTTGGTTGGCTGAGTGGGTGAGTGGTTGGATGTGTGTGTGGGTGAGTGGGTGGATGGGTGGATGGGTGGTTGAGTGGGTAGATGGGTCAGTGGATGGGTGGGTGGGGGAAGATTGGGTTGGTGAGTGGGTGGGTGGGTGAGCGGGTGGATGGCTGAGTGGGTGAGTGGTTGGATGTGTGGGTGGGTGAGTGGGTGGGTGTGTGGGTGGGTGAGTGGTTGGTTGGATGTGTGGGTGGGTGAGTGGGTGGGTGTGTGGTTGGGTGAATGGGTGAGTGGGTGAGTGGGTGGATGGGTGGGTATGTGGGTGGGTGAGTGGTTGGTTGGCTGAGTGGGTGAGTGGTTGGATGTGTGGGTGGGTGAGTGGGTAGATGGGTCAGTGGATGGGTGGGTGGGAACATTGGGTTGGTGAGTGGGTGGGTGGGTGGGTGAGCGGGGGGATGGCTGAGTGGGTGAGTGGGTGGATGGGTGGGTGTGTGGGTGGGTGAGTGGGTGGTTGGCTGAGTGGGTGAGTGGTTGGATGTGTGGGTGGGTGAGTGGGTGGGTGTGTGGGTGGGTGAGTGGTTGGTTGGCTGAGTGGGTGAGTGGGTGGATGGGTGGGTGGGTGGTTGGTTGGCTGATTGGGTGAGTGGTTGGATGTGTGGGTGGGTGAGTGGGTGGATGGGTCAGTGGATGGGTGGGTGGGTGGGAAGATTGGGTTGGTGAGTGGGTGGATGGGTGAGCGGGTGGATGGCTGAGTGGGTGATTGGGTGAGTGGGTGGGTGGGTGTGTGGGTGGGTGAGTGGTTGGTTGGCTGAGTGGGTGAGTGGTTGGATGTGTGGGTGGGTGAGTGGGTGGGTGAGTGGTTGGTTGGCTGAGTGGGTGAGTGGTTGGATGTGTGGGTGCGTGAGTGGGTGGATGTGTGGGTGGGTGAGTGGGTAGATGGGTCAGTGCATGGGTGGGAACATTGGGTTGGTGAGTGGGTGGGTGGGTGAGCGGGTGGATGGCTGAGTGGGTGAGTGGGTGAGTGGGTGGATGGGTGGGTGTGTGGGTGGGTGAGTGGTTGGTTGGCTGATTGGGTGAGTGGTTGGATGTGTGGGTGGGTGAGTGGGTGGGTGAGTGGTTGGTTGGCTGAGTGGGTGAATGGGTGGATGGGTGGGTGGGTGAGTGGTTGGTTGGCTGAGTGGGTGAGTGGTTGGATGTGTGGGTGGGTGAGTGGGTGGGTGTGTGGGTGGGTGAGTGGTTGGTTGGCTGAGTGGGTGAGTGGGTGGATGGGTGGGTGGGTGAGTGGTTGGTTGGCTGAGTGGGTGAGTGGTTGGATGTGTGGGTGGGTGAGTGGGTAGATGGGTCAGTGGATGGGTGGGTGGGTGGGAAGATTGGTTTGGTGAGTGGGTGGGTGGGTGAGCGGGGGGATGGCTGAGTGGGTGAGTGGGTGGATGGGTGGGTGTGTGGGTGGGTGAGTGGGTGGTTGGCTGAGTGGGTGGATGGGTGGGTGTGTGGGTGGGTGAGTGGTTGGTTGGCTGAGTGGGTGAGTGGTTGGATGTGTGGGTGGGTGAGTGGGTGGATGGGTGGTTGAGTGGGTAGATGGGCCAGTGGATGGATGGGTGGGAACATTGGGTTGGTGAGTGGGTGGGTGGGTGAGCGGGGGGATGGGTGGGCCGAAGGGAGGGTGGGATAATTGGGGCCTCTTTTTTTTTGGTTTTGTTTTCTGTGTCTTTTCAAGTCGCTGCTGAAGGTCACGGGGGACAGTGATAAACCCTCAACCCTTGGGCCAATTTAATTACTCCTGACGATCTGAAGTCCTTGGGTGAGGTATGCGACCGAGAGAGAAATATGTGCAGATGTCGTGGGTAGAATTTATTTAAATAAATGTGTGTGTGCGTGTGGTGTGTGTCTCTCTCTTACCCGTGTTTTTATAAATAAGTAAATATATAGCTGGAAAACACGCCACGGTGGACTAGGAGATGTTGACTACCTCGCCTGGTGTGCAGGAGGTCGTGGGTTCGATCCCGACCCTGACGATGCCTACTGCTGCTGCTGTAGATTTTGAGTCTGCGTTTCTCTCTCATCATCATCATCATCACGGTGGCTAGGAGATGTTGACTACCTCGCCTGGTATACAGGACGTCATGGGTTCGATCCCTACCCTGACGATGCCTGCTGCTGCTGTATATTTGGAGTCTGTGTCTCTCTCTCATCATCATCATCATCACGGTTGACTATGAGATGTTGACTACCTCGCCCGGTATACAGGAGGTCGTGGGTTCGATCCCGACCCCTGACGACGCCTCTCTCTCTCTCTCTCTGTCTCTGTCTCTCTCCACCGTGTTGATCACCCTGTGGATTTGTCTCTCGGTCACCCTCCGGGTTTTCTCCCTCCACATTTCTAATCAACATCACCCGCGAGTCCATAGCTTCTGCTAAACAATTCCACGCTCCGTCGACGACGATCATGACCCCACTTTGTTGACTCCATCATTTGCGATTTTCCAGCACGCTTCTGAGACATAAGCGGCGTATCTCAGCGAGCTTTTTTCCCTGGTAAGATTTAAACAAAACAAAAAAAAAACACAAAGTTAAATTTTATTTGTGTTTATATTTCGAAGTGATTTCTTTGCTCTGCATTTGAAGCTTGCCTTACCGCAGGAATCCACAAGTCTTTGGGCTTTTTCGGGAAAAAAGTCATCACGTAGGGTAGGAAAATCAAAAAGTAAAAATCACGACGTTTCGATGGCAACTGCAAGCAATCGGCATCAGGTGGACACCCATAGAGACACACAGAGGCCCATAGAGATACACAGAGACCCATAGAGACACACAGAGGCCCATAGAGATACACAGAGACCCATAGAGATACACAGAGACCCATAGAGATACACAGAGACCCATAGAGATACACAGAGACCCATAGAGACACACAAGCGACCCATAGAGATACACAGAGACCCTTGGAGACACACAGAGACCCATAGAGACACACAGAGGCCCATAGAGATACATAGAGACCCATAGAGATACACAGAGACACCTAGAGACAAACGGAGACCCAGAGAGATACACAGAGACCCATAGAGATACATAGAGACCCATAGAGATACACAGAGACCCATAGAGGAACACAGAGACCCATAGAGATACACAGAGACCCATAGAGATACAGAGAGACCCATAGAGACACAGAGACCCATAGAGATACACAGAGACCCGTAGAGACACACAGAGACCCATAAGGACTTACAGAGACCCATAGAGATATACAGAGACCCATAGAGATACATAGAGACCCATAGAGATACACAGAGATCCATAGAGACACACAGAGACCCATAGAGATACACAGAGACCCATAGAGATACACAGATCCAAACAGACACATAGAGACCCATAGAGATACACAGAGACCCATAGAGATACACAGAGACCCTTAGAGACACACAGAGACCCATGGAGACACACAGAGGCCCATAGAGATACACAGAGACCCATAGAGATACGCAGAGGCGCATAGAGATACACAGCGACCCATAGAGACACACAGAGGCCCATAGAGATACATAGAGACCCATAGAGACACACAGAGACACATAGAGATACACAGAGACCCATAGAGACACACAGAGTCCCATAGAGACACACAAAGACCCATAGAGATACACACAGACCCATAGAAATACACAGAGACCCATAGAGAAACACAGAGATCCATAGAGACACACAGATGCCCATAGAGATACATAGAGACCCATAGAGACACACATAGACACATAGAGATACACAGAGACCCATAGAGACACACAGAGGCCCATAGAGACACACAAAGACCCATAGAGATACACACAGACCCATAGAAATACACAGAGCCCCATAGAGATACACAGAGACCCATAGAGATACACAGAGACCCATAGAGACACACAGAGACCCATAGAGACACACACAGACCCATAGAGATACACAGAGACCCATAGAGATACACAGAGACCCATAGAGACACACAGAGACCCATAGAGACACAAAGAGACCCATAGAGACACACAGAGACACATAGAGACACACAGAGACTCATAGAGACACACAGAAACCCATAGAGATACACAGAGACCCATAGAGATACACACGGACCAATAGAGATACACAGAGACCCTTAGAGACACACAGAGACCCATAGAGGCACACATAGACCCATAGAAACACACAGAGACCCATAGAGATACGCAGAGACCCATAGAGACACACAGAGACCCATAGAGACTCGTAGAGACACTTACAGACACACAGGGACCCATAGCTATGCACGTAGACCCATAGAGATACACAGAGACCCATAGGTCTCTGTCTATCTCTATGGGTCTCTGTGTATCTCTATGCGTCTCTGTGTATCTCTATGGGTCTCTGTGTTTCTATGGGTCTCTGTGTATCTCTATGCATCTCTGTGTATCTCTATGAGTCTCTGGGTATCTGTAAGGGTATTTGTGTATCTCTATGGGTCTCTGTGTCTCTATGGGTGTCTGTGTATCTCTATGCGTCTCTGAGCGTCTCTAAGGGTCTCTGTTTATATCTATGGGTATGTGTATCTCTATGGGTCTCTGTGTATCTCTATGGGTCTCTTGTGTGTCTCTATGGGTCTCTGTCTATCTCTATGGGTCTCTGTGTATCTCTATGCGTCTCTGTGTATCTCTATGGGTCTCTGTGTTTCTATGGGTCTCTGTGTATCTCTATGCATCTCTGTGTATCTCTATGAGTCTCTGGGTATCTGTAAGGGTATTTGTGTATCTCTATGGGTCTCTGTGTCTCTATGGGTGTCTGTGTATCTCTATGGGTCTCTGAGCGTCTCTAAGGGTCTCTGTTTATATCTATGGGTATGTGTATCTCTATGGGTCTCTGTGTATCTCTATGGGTCTCTTGTGTGTCTCTATGGGTCTCTGTCTATCTCTATGGGTCTCTGTGTATCTCTATGCGTCTCTGTGTATCTCTATGGGTTTCTGTGTGTCTCTCTGGGTCTCCGTTTGTCTCTAGGTGTCTCTGTGTATCTCTATGGGTCTCTGTGTATCTCTATGGGTCTCTGTTTATCTCTATGGGTCTCTAGGAGTCTCTATGGGTCTCTATGGGTCTCTGTGTGTCTCTATTGGTCTCTCTTTATCTCTATGGGTCTCTATGTGTCTCTATGGGTCTCTATGGGTCTCTATGGGTCTCTGTGGGTCTCTGTGTGTCTCTATGGGTCTCTGTGTATATCTAGGGGTCTCTGTGTGTCTCTGTGTGTCTCTATGGGTCTCTGTGTACATCTATGGGTATCTGTTTGTCTCTGTGTGTCTCTATGGGTATCTGTGTATATCTATGGGTCTCTGTGTGTCTCTGTGTGGCTCTATGGGTATCTGTCTATATCTTTGGGTGTGTGTGTCTCTTGGGGTCTCTATTGGTCTCTGTGCATATCTATGGGTCTCTGTATATCTCTATGCGTCTCTGTGTATCTCTATGGGTCTCTGTGTATCTGTATGTGTCTTTGTGTATCTCTATAGGTCTCTTGTGTGTCTCTATGGGTCTCTGTCTATCTCTATGGATCTCCGAGTAATCTCTATGCGTCTCTGTGTATCTCTATGGATCTCTGTGTGTCTCTATGGGTCTCTGTGTATCTCTATGAGTCTCTGTGTATCTCTCTTTATCTCTGTAAATCTCTATGGGTCTCTGTGTATTTATATGGGTATCTGTGTTTCTATGGGTCTTTGTGTATCTCTATGGATCCCTGTGTATCTCTATGCACCTCTGTGTATCTCTATGGGTCTCTCTGTATCTGTATGGGTCTCTGTGTATCTCTATGGGTCTCTCTGTATCTGTATGGGTCTCTGTGTATCTGTATGGGTCTCTGTGTTTCTATGGGTCTCTGTGTATCTCTATGCGTCTCTGTGTATTTCTATGGGCCTCTGTGTTTCTATGGGTCTCTGTGCATCTCTATGGGTCTCTGTGTATCTGTACGGGTCTTTGTGTATCTCAATAGGTCTCTTGTGTGTCTCTATGGGTCTCTGCCTATCTCTATGGGTCTCTGTGTAATCTCTATGCGTCTCTGTGTATCACTATGGGTCTCTGTGTATCTGTATGGGTCTCTGTGTATCTCTATGGGTCTGTGTATTTCTATGGCTCTCTGTGTATCTCTATGGGTCTCTATGTAATCTCTATGCGTCTCTGTGAATCTCTATGGGTCGCTGTGTATCTCTATGGGTCTCTGTCTATCTCTATGGGTCTCTGTGCATCTCTACGGGTCTCTGTTTATCTGTATGGGTCTCTGTATCTCTATGGGTCTCTGTCTATCTGTATGGGTCTCTGTGTATTTCTATGGGTCTTTGTCTATCTCTATGGGTCTCTGTGTATCTCTGCGGGTCTCTGTGCGTCTCTGTGTGTCTGGGTATCTCTATGCGTCTCTGTTTATCTTGATGAGTCTCTGTATATCTCTATGTGTCTCTTTGTGTCTCTATGGGTCCCTGTGTGTCTCTATCGGTCTCCGTGTATCTCTATGGGTCGCTGTGTATCTCTGTGTGGGTCTATGGGTCACTGTGTATCTCTATGGGTCTCTGTGTGTCTCTGTGTGTGTCTATGTGTCTCTGTGTGTCTCTATGGGTCTCTGTGTATCTCTACGGGTCTCTGTGTGTCTCTGTGGATGTCTGTGTATCTCTGTGGGTCTCTGTGTATCTCTATGGGTCTCTGTGTATCTCTATGGGTCTCTGTATATCTCTATGGGTCTCTGTGAGTCTCTATGGTTCTCTGTGTGTCTCTATGGGTCTCTGTGTATCTCTATGGGTCTCTGTGTCTCTATAGGTCTCTGTGTATCTCTATGGGTCTCTCTGTGTCTCTATGGGTCTCTGTGTATCTCTATGGGTCTCTGTGTATCTCTATGGGTCTTTGTGTTTCTCTATGGGTCTTTGTGTATCTCTATGGGTCTCTGTGCATATCTATGGGTCTCTGTATATCTCTATGCGTCTCTGTGTATCTCTATGGGTCTCTTGTGTGTCTCTATGGGTCTCTGTCTATCTCTATGGATATCCGAGTAATCTCTATGCGTCTCTGTGTATCTCTATGGATCTCTGTGTGTCTCTATGGGTCTCTGTGTATCTCTATGAGTCTCTGTGTATCTCTCTTTATCTCTGTAAATCTCTATGGGTCTCTGTGTATTTATATGGGTATCTGTGTTTCTATGGGTCTTTGTGTATCTCTATGGATCCCTGTGTATCTCTATGCACCTCTGTGTATCTCTATGGGTCTCTCTGTATCTGTATGGGTCTCTGTGTATCTCTATGGGTCTCTCTGTATCTGTATGGGTCTCTGTGTATCTGTATGGGTCTCTGTGTTTCTATGGGTCTCTGTGTATCTCTATGCGTCTCTGTGTATTTCTATGGGCCTCTGTGTTTCTATGGGTCTCTGTGCATCTCTATGGGTCTCTGTGTATCTGTACGGGTCTTTGTGTATCTCAATAGGTCTCTTGTGTGTCTCTATGGGTCTCTGCCTATCTCTATGGGTCTCTGTGTAATCTCTATGCGTCTCTGTGTATCTCTATGGGTCTCTGTGTATCTGTATGGGTCTCTGTGTATCTCTATGGGTCTGTGTATTTCTATGGCTCTCTGTGTATCTCTATGGGTCTCTATGTAATCTCTATGCGTCTCTGTGAATCTCTATGGGTCGCTGTGTATCTCTATGGGTCTCTGTGTGTCTCTATGGGTCTCTGTGTATCTCTATGGGTCTCTGTGTATCTCTATGGGTCTTTGTGTTTCTCTATGGGTCTTTGTGTATCTCTATGGGTCTCTGTGTATCTCTATGGGTCTCTGTGTATGTCTATGGGTTTCTGTTTGTCTCTAGGTGTCTCTTTGTATCTCTATGGGTCTCTGTGTATCTCTATGGGTCTCTGTTTATCTCTATGGGTCTCTAGGTGTCTCTATGGGTCTCTATGGGTCTCTGTGGGTCTCTATGTGTCTCTATGGGTCTCTGTGTATATCTAGGGTTCTCTGTGTGTCTCTGTGTGTCTCTATGGGTCTCTGTGTATATCTATGGGTCTCTGTGTGTCTCTGTGTGTCTCTATGGGTCTCTGTGTATATCTATGGGTCTCTATGTGTCTCTGTGTGTCTCTATGGGTATCTGTGTATATATGGGTCTGTGTGTCTCTGTGTGTCTCTATTGGTCTCTGTGTATATCTATGGGTCTCTGTGTGTCGCTGTGTGTCTCTATGGGTCTCTGTTTATATCTATGGGTCTCTGTGTGTCTCTGTGTGTCTCTATGGGTCTCTGTGTTTATCTATGGGTCCCTGTGTGTCTCTGTGTGTCTCTATTGGTCTCTGTTTATATCTATGGGTCTCTGTGTGTCTCCATGCGTATCTTGTACTAGGTGCCTCGGTGAATGTATATGCTCTGACTTTAACATAGCTATTTCTGTGACCAGTTACAAGCTAATCACTCAGCTATTTCAATGCTAAATTCTATGCTAATTCCTTTGTCAAGGGGTGCCTCTGCGGATGTGTATACTTTAACTTAGCTATTTCAATGAGCCATTTCAATGCTAAATTATATGCTAATTCCTTTGTCAAGGCGCTTTATTATCTTCTCACACAGCTTAAAGGTCGTGATCTGAGCTTGTGGCTTTGTTCACTCCAGCGCTGTCCTCCAGACAGTCTCGTCCCTTCACCTGATGAAGGCCGCTTGTGTTGTGGCCGAAACGTCGTGATTTTTGTTATTCTAATTTTTTTACCTACGTGGTGACTTTACCCAATAGAACCAAAGAGTATGGATCCTAGCAGTCACGAAAGCTTCAAATCTAGAATTAAAACATTGAGGAGTCGTGATTTGAAGCTCGCGTGGATGCAGGAATCCACACCCACTGTTACTTTCGGTGAAGTAACAGGTGGACAGGAAAATAAAATATATTTTTTTAATTTCATTTGAAGTTTTCGCGACCGCAGGGCTCCGTGAAGTGCCACGTGGGTTTTTACTTTAATTTTTTTTTTTTTTTAAATTTCACTTCTCCCTACGCGAACTTTACCGAAGGAACCAAAAGATTTAGGGGGGGGGGGGTCGTGACGAGGTGTTCAAAACGCTCGAAATAGATTCAACCTTTTTGGGGTTTTTTGTTTTTGTTTTGCAAAACGGTCTGCTTGTTGGCGTCAACCGCACGAACACGCGCGCGCCCTGACAACCACGTTACGTTGGCGCTGTTGATTGGCCCTTCCAGCCAGAGATGGGCCCCCCGGTGTCGCCACCAGCGCAGCCAGAGCAGAGGACGGCACAAGGGCCATGCCACTAACGTGTGGCGCTCACAGCGTCCCCTACACGGGGGGACGTTGTTCACATTCGGCGTTGATGCTGGGTGGGTAGGGAGGGTTTTTTGGGGGGGTGTGTGTGTGGGGGGAGATGGTGGGGGTGGGGAGGGGTGACGGGGGGGGGGGTGATTGTAGGCCATCTAAGGCCGTGGACTTGTGCTGACTTGGTACTGCGTGACTCGTGAGCCCTGGCTGAGTGATCGTCGCCCCGAGCATGCGGCCGGCCCCGTGAGTGAGCGAGCGGTGAGCGAGTGGGTGGGTGGGTTGGTGGGTGGGTGGGTGAGTGGGTGAGTGGGTGGGTGGGTGAGTGGGTGGGTGGGCGGGTGGGTGGGTGGGTGGGTGAGTGGGTGAGTGAGTGGGTGAGTGAGTGGGTGGGTGAGCGAGTGAGCGGGTGGGTGAGTGGGTGAGTGGGTGTGTGAGTGGTGACTGAGTGAGTGTGTGAGTGAGTGAGTGGGTGAGTGAGTGGGTGGGTGAGTGAGTGAGCGCGTGGGTGGGTGAGTGGGTGAGCGAGTGAGCGGGTGAGTGAGTGAGTGAGCGGGTGGGTGGGCGAGTGAGCGGGTGGGTGGGCGAGTGAGTGGGTGGGTGGGTGAGTGAGCGAGTGAGCGGGTGAGTGAGCGGGTGAGTGAGAGAGTGAGCGGGTGGGTGAGCGAGTGAGTGGGTGAGCGAGTGAGCGGGTGGGTGAGCGAGTGAGCGGGTGGGTGAGTGAGTGCGTGAGTGAGTGAGCGGGTGGGTGAGCGAGTGAGTGAGTGAGTGGGTGAGCGAGTGAGTGGGTGAGTGAGTGAATGGGTGAGTGAGTGAGCGAGCGGTGAGACTGCAGGGGCAAGTGCTGTCAGCTAGCACCTCACACACAGACACAGACAAAGATTGCCCGTGTAGCCTCTAACAGACTGCAGGGGCAAGTGCTGTTAGCTAGCACCTCACACACAGACACAGACAAAGATTGCCCGTGTAGCCTCTAACAGACTGCAGGGGCAAGTGCTGTTAGCTAGCACCTCACACACAGACACAGACAAAGATCCCCCGTGTAGCCTCTAACAGACTGCAGGGGCAAGTGCTGTTAGCTAGCACCTCAGACACAGACACAGACAAAGATCCCCCGTGTAGCCTCTAACAGGCTGTAGGGGCAAGTGCTGTTAGTGAACACCTCACATACAGACACAGACAAAGATCCCCCGTGTAGCCTCTAACAGGCTGCAGGGGCAAGTGCTGTTAGCTACCACCTCACACACAGACACAGACAAAGATCCCCCGTGTAGCCTCTAACAGGCTGCAGGGGCAAGTGCTGTTAGTAGCGAGTAGCAGCAGCAACCTATGAAGGCTACCGGCACTGTGGCACACACAGAGGGGGTGGGTGGCCAGCACCACGCCCGGCCGCCTTTGTCTCCCTAGTGGCGATGTTCACTACACACCGCTACACCAGGCGCTCAGTTGAGGCTGAATCGACGAAGGGTAGGCTCAGCGCATCTAAAACATAGAAACACACACACAACTAACACACAACGCCATTCACCACTAAGTGGCGGTGACGTCTCTACGGCACTTGTGCCAGGCTAGGTGCAGGTTGAGGCCACGTGAAGTGTCGAATGCACCACCTGTGCCCTCTACTATGCCAACTCGCTGTGTTTTAGCCCACCCGTCGCTCCGCTCGTTGTTGTGAGCGTCGCTCCTCCGCCCTCCGTTGTTGTTGGAGGGCGACTGCCTCCAACATCCTTCACGAGCCTCCTCCACAGAGGCCGATCTTGACACCGCTGGTACCGGTCATCGGTAAGTCCACTCAGCTCCACGTCCTCCTGTACCACGTCACTCCATCTCTTCTCTAGCCCGTGCCGCGCCCGCTTAGCCCCCTCTACCCAGCCAAACAAAAGCTGTTTCGGCATGCGGTGGCTGGGCATGCGGGCTACATGACCCAGCCATCGCAGCCTTGCCCGCCGAAGGAGCTCACCGATGGGACCTTGCCCAGATCTTTCGAGGATTTGTGCAGCTGGTTTTTGTTCGGTGTTTAGCCATCGTAATACAACCGTTTTGATTCCTTAAAGGGTAAAGCGCAGTCTCGCGGAGTTAAGAGTGCCTCAATGCACAATGCGTAGAGCAGCTCTGGGAGTGGACATCCCTGGCTGACTCCCCTCGTTAGGAGTAGGAGAGGTTTACGGTGTGGTGGGGGGTGGGAGGGAGGGAGTTGTTTATTAATCTTCAGGATGGCTGGACGCGTTTCTTTGTTACGAGTGGGAGAGTTTTCACGCGAGAGGTGAAACCCCCTAGGCGCAGGGGTTGGTAACCTGTTGCTCACGAGCCAGATGATGACTGCATCTGGCTCGCGAATTAATCTTAGCTGACATTTCTTAACATTGATAAGTCTTATAAGTCTTAAATCTTAGCTGACATTTCTTAACATTGATAAGTCTTATAAGTCTTAAATCTTAGCTGACATTTCTTAACATGATAAGTCTTATAAGTCTTAAATCGTAGGTGACATTTCTTAACGTGATGATGCTTATAAGTCTTAAATCGTAGCTGACATTTCTTAACATGATAAGTCTTATAAGTCTTAAATCTTAGCTGACACTTCTTAACATGATAAGTCTCATAAGTCTTAAATCTTAGCTGACATTTCTTAACATGATAAGTCTCATAAGTCTTAAATCTTAGCTGACATTTTTTAACATGATAAGTCTCATAAGTCTTAAATCTTAGCTGACATTTCTTAACATGATAAGTCTCATAAGTCTTAAATCTTAGCTGACATTTCTTAACATGATAAGTCTTATAAGTCTTAAATCTTAACTGACATTTCTTAACATGATAAGTCTTATAAGTCTTAAATCGTAGCTGACATTTCTTAACATGATAAGTCTTATAAGTCTTAAATCTTAGCTGACATTTCTTAACATGATGAGTCTCATAAGTCTTAAATCGTAGCTGACATTTCTTAACGTGATGAGTCTTATACGTCTTAAATCTTAGCCGACATTTCTTAACATGATAAGTCTCATAAGTCTTAAATCTTAGCTGACATTTCTTAACATAAGTCTTATAAGTCTTAAATCTTAGCTGACATTTCTTAACATGATAAGTCTTATAAGTCTTAAATCTTAGCTGACATTTCTTAACATGATAAGTCTTATAAGTCTTAAATCGTAGGTGACATTTCTTAACGTGATGATGCTTATAAGTCTTAAATCGTAGCTGACATTTCTTAACATGATAAGTCTTATAAGTCTTAAATCTTAGCTGACACTTCTTAACATGATAAGTCTCATAAGTCTTAAATCTTAGCTGACATTTCTTAACATGATAAGTCTCATAAGTCTTAAATCTTAGCTGACATTTTTTAACATGATAAGTCTCATAAGTCTTAAATCTTAGCTGACATTTCTTAACATGATAAGTCTCATAAGTCTTAAATCTTAGCTGACATTTCTTAACATGATAAGTCTTATAAGTCTTAAATCTTAACTGACATTTCTTAACATGATAAGTCTTATAAGTCTTAAATCGTAGCTGACATTTCTTAACATGATAAGTCTTATAAGTCTTAAATCTTAGCTGACATTTCTTAACATGATGAGTCTCATAAGTCTTAAATCGTAGCTGACATTTCTTAACGTGATGAGTCTTATACGTCTTAAATCTTAGCCGACATTTCTTAACATGATAAGTCTCATAAGTCTTAAATCTTAGCTGACATTTCTTAACATAAGTCTTATAAGTCTTAAATCTTAGCTGACATTTCTTAACATGATAAGTCTTATAAGTCTTAAATCTTAGCTGACATTTCTTAAAATGATAAGTCTTAAATCTTAGCTGACATTTCTTAACATAAGTCTTATAAGTCTGAAATCTTAGCTGACACTTCTTAACATGATAAGTCTCATAAGTCTTAAATCGTAGCTGACATTTCTTAACATGATAAGTCTCATAAGTCTTAAATCTTAGCTGACATTTCTTAACATGATAAGTCTTATAAGTCTTAAATCTTAGCTGACATTTCTCAACATGATAAGTCTTATAAGTCTTAAATCTTAGCTGACACTTCTTAACATGATAAGTCTCATAAGTCTTAAATCTTAGCTGACATTTCTTAACATGATAAGTCTCATAAGTCTTAAATCTTAGCTGACATTTCTTAACATGATAAGTCTCATAAGTCTTAAATCTTAGCTGACATTTCTTAACATGATAAGTCTTATAAGTCTTAAATCTTAGCTGACATTTCTTAACGTGATAAGTCTTATAAGTCTTAAATCTTAGCTGACATTTCTTAACATGATAAGTCTTATAAGTCTTAAATATTAGCTGACATTTCTTAACATGATAAGTCTCATAAGTCTTAAATCTTAGCTGACATTTCTTAACATGATGAGTCTTATAAGTCTTAAATCGTAGCTGACATTTCTTAACGTGATGATGCTTATAAGTCTTAAATCTTAGCCGACATTTCTTAACACGATAGTCTTATAAGTCTTAAATCGTAGCTGATATTTCTTAACATGATGAGTCTTATAAGTCTTAAATCGTAGCTGACATTTCTTAACGTGATGAGTCTTATAAGTCTTAAAAATTAGCTGACATTTCTTAACATGATAAGTCTTATAAGTCTTGAATCTTAGCTGACATTTCTTAACATGATGTCTCATAAGTCTTAAATCTTAGCTGACATTTCTAAACATGATAAGTCTTATAAGTCTTAAATCTTAGCTGACATTTCTTAACATGGTAAGTCTTATAAGTCTTAAATCTTAGCTGACATTTCTTAACACGATGAGTCTCATAAGTATTAAATCATAGCTGACATTTCTTAACATAAGTCATATAAGTCTTAAATCTTAGCTGACATTTCTTAACATGATAAGTCTTATAAGTCTTAAATCTTAGCTGACACTTCTTTACATGATAAGTCTCATAAGTCGTAAATCTTAGCTGACACTTCTTAACATGATGAGTCTTATAAGTCTTAAATCTTAGCTGACATTTCTTAACATGATGAGTCTTATAAGTCTTAAATCTTAGCTGACATTTCTTAACATGATAAGTCTTATAAGTCTTAAATCTTAGCTGACATTTCTTAACATGATGAGTCTTATAAGTCTTAAATCTTAGCTGACATTTCTTAACATGATGAGTCTTATAAGTCTTAAATCTTAGCTGACATTTCTTAACATGATGAGTCTCATAAGTATTAAATCATAGCTGACATTTCTTAACATAAGTCTTAAATCTTAGCTGACATTTCTTAACATGATAAGTCTTATAAGTCTTAAATCTTAGCTGACACTTCTTAACATGATGAGTCTTATAAGTCTTAAATCTTAGCTGACATTTCTTAACATGGTAAGTCTTATAAGTCTTAAATCTTAGCTGACATTTCTTAACACGATGAGTCTCATAAGTATTAAATCATATATGACATTTCTTAACATAAGTCTTATAAGTCTTAAATCTTAGCTGACATTTCTTAACATGATGAGTCTCATAAGTATTAAATCATAGCTGACATTTCTTAACATAAGTCATATAAGTCTTAAATCTTAGCTGACATTTCTTAACATGATAAGTCTTATAAGTCTTCAATCTTAGCTGACACTTCTTTACATGATAAGTCTCATAAGTCGTAAATCTTAGCTGACACTTCTTAACATGATTAGTCTTATAAGTCTTAAATCTTAGCTGACATTTCTTAACATGATGAGTCTTATAAGTCTTAAATCTTAGCTGACATTTCTTAACATGATAAGTCTTATAAGTCTTAAATCTTAGCTGACATTTCTTAACATGATGAGTCTTATAAGTCTTAAATCTTAGCTGACATTTCTTAACATGATGAGTCTCATAAGTATTAAATCATAGCTGACATTTCTTAACATAAGTCTTAAATCTTAGCTGACATTTCTTAACATGATAAGTCTTATAAGTCTTAAATCTTAGCTGACACTTCTTTACATGATAAGTCTCATAAGTCTTAAATCTTAGCTGACACTTCTTAACATGATGAGTCTTATAAGTCTTAAATCTTAGCTGACATTTCTTAACATGATGAGTCTTATAAGTCTTAAATCTTAGCTGACATTTCTTAACATGATAAGTCTTATAAGTCTTAAATCTTAGCTGACATTTCTTAACGTGATAAGTCTTATAAGTCTTAAATCTTAGCTGACATTTCTTAACATGATAAGTCTTATAAGTCTTAAATATTAGCTGACATTTCTTAACATGATAAGTCTCATAAGTCTTAAATCTTAGCTGACATTTCTTAACATGATGAGTCTTATAAGTCTTAAATCGTAGCTGACATTTCTTAACGTGATGATGCTTATAAGTCTTAAATCTTAGCCGACATTTCTTAACACGATAAGTCTTATAAGTCTTAAATCGTAGCTGATATTTCTTAACATGATGAGTCTTATAAGTCTTAAATCTTAGCTGACATTTCTTAACATGGTAAGTCTTATAAGTCTTAAATCTTAGCTGACATTTCTTAACACGATGAGTCTCATAAGTATTAAATCATAGCTGACATTTCTTAACATAAGTCTTATAAGTCTTAAATCTTAGCTGACACTTCTTTACATGATAAGTATCATAAGTCGTAAATCTTAGCTGACACTTCTTAACATGATGAGTCTTATACGTCTTAAATCTTAGCTGACATTTCTTAACATGATGAGTCTTATAAGTCTTAAATCTTAGCTGACATTTCTTAACATGATAAGTCTTATAAGTCTTAAATCTTAGCTGACATTTCTTAACATGATAAGTCTTATAAGTCTTAAATCTTAGCTGACACTTCTTAACATGATGAGTCTTATAAGTCTTAAATCTTAGCTGACATTTCTTAACATGATGAGTCTCATAAGTCATAAATCTTAGCTGACATTTCTTAACATGATAAGTCTTATAAGTCTTAAATCTTAGCTGACATTTCTTAACACGATGAGTCTCATAAGTATTAAATCTTAGCTGACACTTCTTAACATGATGAGTCTTATAAGTCTTAAATCTTAGCTGACATTTCTTAACATGATGAGTCTCATAAGTCATAAATCTTAGCTGACATTTCTTAACATGATAAGTCTTATAAGTCATAAATCTTAGCTGACATTTCTTAACATGATAAGTCTTATAAGTCTTAAATCTTAGCTGACATTTCTTAACATGATAAGTCTTATAAGTCTTAAATCTTAGCTGACACTTCTTAACATGATGAGTCTTATAAGTCTTAAATCTTAGCTGACATTTCTTAACATGATGAGTCTCATAAGTCATAAATCTTAGCTGACATTTCTTAACATGATAAGTCTTATAAGTCATAAATCTTAGCTGACATTTCTTAACATGATAAGTCTTATAAGTCTTAAATCTTAGCTGACACTTCTTAACATGATGAGTCTTATAAGTCTTAAATCTTAGCTGACATTTCTTAACATGATGAGTCTCATTAGTCATAAATCTTAGCTGACATTTCTTAACATGATAAGTCTTATAAGTCCTAAATCTTAGCTGACACTTCTTAACATGATGAGTCTTATAAGTCTTAAATCTTAGCTGACACTTCTTAACATGATGAGTCTTATAAGTCTTAAATCTTAGCTGACATTTCTTAACATGATGAGTCTCATAAGTCATAAATCTTAGCTGACATTTCTTAACATGATAAGTCTTATAAGTCCTAAATCTTAGCTGACACTTCTTAACATGATGAGTCTTATAAGTCTTAAATCTTAGCTGACACTTCTTAACATGATGAGTCTTATAAGTCTTAAATCTTAGCTGACACTTCTTAACATGATGAGTCTTATAAGTCTTAAATCTTAGCTGACATTTCTTAACATGATGAGTCTCATAAGTCATAAATCTTAGCTGACATTTCTTAACATGATGAGTCTTATAAGTCTTAAATCTTAGCTGACATTTCTTAACATGATGAGTCTTATAAGTCTTAAATCTTTGCTGACATTTCTTAACATGATAAGTCTCATAAGTCTTAAATCTTAGCTGACACTTCTTAACATGATGAGTCTTATAAGTCTTAAATCTTAGCTGACATTTCTTAACATGATGAGTCTTATAAGTCTTAAATCTTAGCTGACATTTCTTAACATGATAAGTCTTATAAGTCTTAAATCTTAGCTGACATTTCTTAACATGATGAGTCTTATAAGTCTTAAATCTTAGCTGACATTTCTTAACATGATGAGTCTTATAAGTCTTAAATCTTAGCTGACATTTCTTAACATGATGAGTCTTATAAGTCTTAAATCTTAGCTGACATTTCTTAACATGATGAGTCTTATAAGTCTTAAATCTTAGCTGACATTTCTTAACATGATGAGTCTTATAAGTCTTAAATCTTAGCTGACATTTCTTAACATGATAAGTCTCATAAGTCATAAATCTTAGCTGACATTTCTTAACATGATAAGTCTTATAAGTCTTAAATCTTAGCTGACACTTCTTAACATGATGAGTCTTATAAGTCTTAAATCTTAGCTGACACTTCTTAACATGATGAGTCTTATAAGTCTTAAATCTTAGCTGACATTTCTTAACATGATGAGTCTCATAAGTCATAAATCTTAGCTGACATTTCTTAACATGATAAGTCTTATAAGTCCTAAATCTTAGCTGACACTTCTTAACATGATGAGTCTCATAAGTCATAAATCTTAGCTGACATTTCTTAACATGATAAGTCTTATAAGTCCTCAATCTTAGCTGACAAACACAAAACCAGCAAAAAATATTCACGAAGAAAGTAGCGTGTACACCACCAACGCTGCGTGCAAAAAAAGAATCCCAGTCGGGATGCAAAGTCAAACAACATCAACAACAACAACCACAACAACCACCAGGAGACAACTTAGATTAAGGCCATCAGATCTGCTCGTCAAGCCTCAACATCTCGCGTGTGCGAGGAAGCCGCCCGGGATAACCCCCCTGGAGAAGCTTCTCTCTTGGGCTGCCTCCTTGGTTCAAAAAAGGACCACCACCTCTTGTAAATACAAAACGGCAGCTCAAAAAAGGACCACCTCTTGTAAATACAAAACGGCAGCTCAAAAAAGGACCACCTCTTGTTTGCCGTTTTGTATTCACAAGAGGTGGTCCTTTTTTGAGCTGCCGTTTTGTATTTACAAGAGGTGGTTATTTTTTGAGCTGCCGTTTTGTATTTACAAGAGGTGGTAATTTTTTGAGCTGCCGTTTTGTATTCACAAGAGGTGGTCCTTTTTTGAGCTGCCGTTTTGTATTTACAAGAGGTGGTTATTTTTTGAGCTGCCGTTTTGTATTTACAAGAGGTGGTCCTTTTTTGAGCTGCCGTTTTGTATTCACAAGAGGTGGTCCTTTTTTGAGCTGCCGTTTTGTATTTACAAGAGGTGGTCATTTTTTGAGCTGCCGTTTTGTATTCACAAGAGGTGGTCCTTTTTTGAGCTGCCATTTTGTATTTACAAGAGGTGGTCCTTTTTTGAGCTGCCGTTTTGTATTTACAAGAGGTGGTCCTTTTTTGAGCTGCCGTTTTGTATTCACAAGAGGTGGTCCTTTTTTGAGCTGCCGTTTTGTATTTACAAGAGGTGGTTATTTTTTGAGCTTCCGTTTTGTATTCACAAGAGGTGGTCCTTTTTTGAGCTGCCGTTTTGTATGTGTAAGATGTTGCATGTTTGAGCTGCCGCTCTCGCTCTGGCCCTCCCCCCCTCCAACCGTATTTCCTATTTAAGTTTCTGTTTATCCCTCCGGCCCTCTCTCTCTCTGCCTCCCTGTCCGCCTTTCCTCCCTCCTTACCTCTTGGTGGACTTGTATATATGTATTTCTTCCGACCGTGTACCTCGTATTTTTCATTCTATCTACGCCGGTATGTGCAATCCAAAGGTTGAACACGAAATTTAACACTCTTCTGAAATTCGTGGTCCACCAGGAAGTGTCTAACTGTGTTGTTGGCCTGACTGGATGTGGCTTCACGTAATGTTTTTTCAGGTTTGTTGAATTCTCGTCTCTCTCATCTTTTTGTGTTTGTATTAACCTCCGTGATTTGTTCTTGACACCTGATGAAGATCGCTTGCGTTGTGATCGAAACGTCGTGATTGTTTCTTGTTTTAATGTAATTTTATTGTATTTCTACATACGTGACTTTACCGAAAAAAAACCGATGAGTAATTTTACGCAGTCACGAAAGCTTTAATACTTTATTGCCTCCTTCGTTCTTTGGGTAAAGTCACGTGGAAGGGAAATAATGAAGCCATAAAAGTATAAAAAACGCGAAAAAATAAAGCGTCAGCGATTAATGAGACGAGGTTTTCTAGGAGACACAACAGCCTGTACACAACAGCCTGTACACAACCTGGCATGTACACAACCTGGCCTGTACACAACAGCCTGTACACAACAACCTGTACACAACCTGGCCTGTACACAACCTGGCCTGTACACAACAGCCTGTACACAACAACCTGTACACAACCTGGCCTGTACACAACAGCCTGTACACAACAACCTGTACACAACCTGTCCTGTACACAACAACCTGGCCTGTACACAACAGCCTGTACACAAACAGCCTGTACACAACCGCATGTACACAACCTGGCCTGTACACAACCTGGCATGTACACAACAACCTGTACACAACCTGGCCTGTACACAACAGCCTGTACACAAACAGCCTGTACACAACCTGGCCTGTACACAACAACCTGGCCTGTACACAACAGCCTGGCCTGTACACAACAGCCTGTACACAACAACCTGTACACAACCTGGCCTGTACACAACAACCTGTACACAACAGCGTGGCATGTACACAACCTGTCCTGTACACAACCTGGCCTGTACACAACAGCGTGTACACAACAACCTGGCCTGCACACAACATCCTGTACACAACAACCTGTACACAACAGCCTGTACACAACAGCCTGTACACAACTTGACCTGTACACAACAGCCTGTACACAACGGCATGTACACAACAACCTGTACACAACGGCATGTACACAACAGCGTGTACACAACCTGGCCTGTACACAACAGCATGTACACAACAGCCTGTACACAACAGCCTGTACACAACAACCTGTACACAACAACCTGGCCTGTACACAACAACCTGTACACAACAGCCTGACCTGTACACAACCTGGCCTGTACACAACCTGTCCTGTACACAACCTGGCCTGTACACAACAGCATGTACACAACAGCCTGGCCTGTACACAACAACCTGTTCACAACAGCCTGTACACAACAACCTGTACACAACAACCTGTACACAACAACCTGGCCTGTACACAACCTGGCCTGTACACAACAGCCTGTACACAACAGCCTGGCTTGTACACAACAGCCTGTACACAACAACCTGGCCTGTACACAACAGCCTGTACACAACATCTTGTACACAACATCCTGTACACAACCTGGCATGTACACAACAACCTGTACACAACAACCTGGCCTGTACACAACATCCTGTACACAACCTGGCATGTACACAACAGCCTGTACACAAACAACCTGTACACAACGGCCTGGCATGTACACAACCTGGCCTGTACACAACAGCATGTACACAACAGCCTGTACACAACAGCCTGTACACAACAGCCTGTACACAACGGCCTGGCCTGTACACAACAGCCTGTACACAACATCCTGGCCTGTACACAACAGCCTGGCCTGTACACAACATCCTGGCCTGTACACAACATCCTGGCCTGTACACAACATCCTGTACACAACATCCTGGCCTGTACACAACAGCCTGTACACAACATCCTGGCCTGTACACAACATCCTGGCCTGTACACAACAGCCTGTACACAACAGCCTGGCCTGTACACAACAACCTGTACACAACAACCTGGCCTGTACACAACAGCCTGTACACAACATCCTGGCCTGTACACAAGGGCGATTTGACCCAACAACCCGCCTTGCTCTGACCACGCCGTCTACCCAGCGGCAGATTGTGATTCAGACGCAATCTTGAACGCGAA
>NW_027422629.1:1065174-1072053 GCF_048934315.1 Petromyzon marinus
CACTACTATACACTAAACTATACACTACTATACACTACACTACACACTACTACACTATACACTACTATACACTACACTATACACTATACTATACACTAATACGCTATACACTACACTACACTATACCATACACTATACACTACACTATACACTACACTACACACTACACTATACACTACTACACTACACTATACACTACTATACTATAACTATACACTACTACACTACACTATACATTACACTACACACTACTACACTACACTATACACTACAGAATACACTACTACACTACACTATACACTACACTATACACTACACTACTAGACTACACTATACACTACTACACTATACACTACACTATACACTACTATACTATACACTACTACACTACACACTACTACATTACACTATACACTACACTATACACTACTACACTACACTATACACTACACTATACACTACACTATACACTACACTATACCCTAAACTATACACTACTACACTATACACTACACTACACACTACACTATACACTACACTTTACACTACTATATACTACTATACACTATTATACACTACACTACACACTACTGTACACTACACTATACACTACACTATACACTACTACACTACACTATACACTACACTACACACTACTACACTACACTATACACTACAGAATACACTACTACACTACACTATACACTACACTATACACTACACTACTAGACTACACTATACACTACTACACTATACACTACACTATACACTACTATACTATACACTACTACACTACACACTACTACATTACACTATACACTACACTATACACTACTACACTACACTATATACTACACTATACACTACACTATACACTACACTATACCCTACACTATACACTACTACACTATACACTACACTACACTATACACTACACTATACACTACTACACTACACTATACACTACAATATACACTACTATACGCTACACTATACACTACACTATACACTACACTATACACTACACTATACACTACACTTTACACTACTATACACTACACAATACACTGCTATACACTACACACTACACACTACTGTACACTACACACTACTATACACTACACTATACACTACTATACACTATTATACACTACACTACACACTACTGTACACTACACTATACACTACACTATACACTACTACACTACACTATACACTACACTATACACTACTATACTATACACTATACACTACACTATACACTACACTACACACTACTATACACTATACACTACTACACTACACTATACACTACACACTACTATACACTACACTACACACTACTATACACTACACTATACACTATACACTACACACTACACTACACACTACTGTACACTACACTATACACTACTATACACTACTATACACTACGCTACAGACTGCTATACACTACACTATAGACTACACTATACACGACTATACTCTATACTGTACACTACACTATACACTACACTATACACTACTATACACTACACTACTATACACTACTATACACTACACTACACACTACACTACACTATACACTACACTACTATACACTACACTACTATACACTACTATACACTACACTATACACTATACTATACACTACACTATACACTACTATGCACTACTATACACTACTATACACTACACTATACACTACACTATACACTACTCTACTAACACTATACACTACACTATACACTACTGTACACTACTATACACTACACTACACACTACTATACACTACACACTATACACTACTATACACTACTATACACTACCCTATACACTACTACACAATACACTACTATACACTACTATACACTACACTATACACTACACTGTACACTACACTATACACTAGTATACACTACACTATTCACTACTATACACTACACTACACACTACTATACACTATACTATACTGTACACTACAGTATACACTACACTATACAGTACACTATACACTACACTATACACTACACTATACACTACTACACTATATACTACACTACTACACTACACTATACACTACTATACACTACACTACACACTAAACTATACACTACTACACTACACTATACACTACATTACACACTACACTATACACTACACTATACACTACACTATACACTACACTACACACTACTGTACACTACACTATACACTTCACTATACACTACTATACACTACACTACACACTACACTATACACTACTACACTACACTATACACTACACTATACACTACTACACTACACTATACACTACTACACTATACACTACACACTACACTATACACTACACTATACACTACTACACTATACACTACTACACTACACACTACACTATACACTACACTATACACTACACTATACACTACTACACTACACTATACACTATACCCTACTACACTACACACTACACTATACACTACTACACTACACTATACACTACTACACTATACACTACTACACTACACACTACACTATACACTACACTACACACTACACTATACACTACTACACTACACTATACACTACACTATACACTATTACACTACACTATACACTACTACACTATACACTACTACACTATACACTACTAAACTATACACTACTACACTACACACTACACTACACACTACACTATACACTACACTACACACTACACTATACACTACTACACTACACTATACTATACACTACTACACTATACTATACACTACTACACTATACACTACTACACTACACTATGCACTACTACACTATACACTACTACACTACACACTACACTATACACTACACTATACACTACACTACTATACACTATACACTATACTATACACTACTACACTATACACTACTACACTACACTATACACTACTATACACTACACTACACACTCTACACTACTACACTACACTATACACTACACTATACACTACTACACTATACAATACTACACTACACTATACACTACACTACACTATACACTACTACACTATACACTACTACACTACACTATACACTACTACACTATACACTACTACACTACACTATACACTACACTATACACTACTACACTATACACTACTACACTATACACTACTACACTACACTATACACTACTATACACTACACTACACACTATACACTACTACACTACACTATACACTACTACACTATACACTACTACACTACACTATACACTACTACACTATACACTACTACACTACACTATACACTACTATACACTACACTACACACTATACACTACTACACTACACTATACACTACTACACTACACTATACACTACACTATACACTACTACACTACACTATACACTACTACACTATACACTACTACACTACACTATACACTACTATACACTACACTACACACTATACACTACTACACTACACTATACACTACTACACTACACTATACACTACTACACTGCACTATACACTACTACACTACACTATACACTACTACACTACACTATACACTACTACACTATACACTACTACACTACACACTACACTATACACTACACTATACAGTACACTATACACTACACTACTATACACTATACACTACACTATACACTACTATACACTATACACTACACTATACACTATACTATACACTACTACACTACACTATACACTACTATACACTACACTACACACTATACACTACTACACTACACTATACACTACTACACTACACTATACACTGCTACACTACACTATACACTACTACACTATACACTACTACACTACACTATACACTACACTATACACTACTACACTATACACTACTACACTATACACTACTACACTACACTATACACTACTATACACTACACTACACACTATACACTACTACACTACACTATACACTACTACACTACACACTACTACACTACACTATACACTACTACACTATACACTACTACACTACACTATACACTACTATACACTACACTACACACTATACACTACTACACTACACTATACACTACTACACTACACTATACACTACTACACTACAATATACACACTACTACACTACACTATACACTACTACACTATACACTACTACACTATACACTACTACACTACACACTACACTATACACTACACTATACACTACACTACTATACACTACACTATACACTACACTATACACTACTACACTACACTATACACTACTATACACTACACTACACACTATACACTACTACACTACACTATACACTACTACACTACACTATACACTACTACACTACACTATACACTACTACACTATACACTACTACACTACACTATACACTACACTATACACTACTACACTATACACTACTACACTATACACTACTATACACTACACTACACACTACTATACACTACTACACTACACTATACACTACTACACTATACTATACTATACACTATACACTACACTATACACTACACTACACACTACTATACACTATACACTACTACACTACACTATACACTACACACTACTATACACTACACTACACACTACTATACACTACACTATACACTATACACTACACACTACACTACACACTACTGTACACTACACTATACACTACTATACACTACTATACACTACGCTACAGACTGCTATACACTACACTATAGACTACACTATACACGACTATACTCTATACTGTACACTACACTATACACTACACTATACACTACTATACACTACACTACTATACACTACTATACACTACACTACACACTACACTACACTATACACTACACTACTATACACTACACTACTATACACTACTATACACTACACTATACACTTACTATACACTACACTATACACTACTATGCACTACTATACACTACTATACACTACACTATACACTACTACTATACACTACTCTACTAACACTATACACTACACTATACACTACTGTACACTACTATACACTACACTACACACTACTATACACTACACACTATACACTACTATACACTACTATACACTACCCTATACACTACTACACAATACACTACTATACACTACTATACACTACACTATACACTACACTGTACACTACACTATACACTAGTATACACTACACTATTCACTACTATACACTACACTACACACTACTATACACTATACTATACTGTACACTACAGTATACACTACACTATACAGTACACTATACACTACACTATACACTACACTATTATACACTATATACTACACTACTACACTACACTATACACTACTATACACTACACTACACACTAAACTATACACTACTACACTACATTATACACTACATTACACACTACACTATACACTACACTATACACTACACTATACACTACACTACACACTACTGTACACTACACTATACACTTCAATATACACTACTATACACTACACTACACACTACACTATACACTACTACACTACACTATACACTACACTATACACTACTACACTACACTATACACTACTACACTATACACTACACACTACACTATACACTACACTATACACTACTACACTATACACTACTACACTACACACTACACTATACACTACACTATACACTACACTATACACTACTACACTACACTATACACTATACCCTACTACACTACACACTACACTATACACTACTACACTACACTATACACTACTACACTATACACTACTACACTACACACTACACTATACACTACACTACACTATACACTACTACAGCTACACTATACATCTACACTATACACTATTACACTACACTATACACTACTACACTATACTACTACTACACTATACACTACTAAACTATACACTACTACACTACACACTACACTACACACTACACTATACACTACACTACACACTACACTATACACTACTACACTACACTATACACACACTATACACTACTACACTATACTATACACTACTACACTATACACTACTACACACTACACTATGCACTACTACACTATACACTACTACACTACACACTACACTATACACTACACTATACACTACACTACTATACACTATACTATACACTACTACACTATACACTACTACACTACACTATACACTACTATACACTACACTACACACTACACTACTACACTACACTATACACTACACTATACACTACTACACTATACATACTACACTACACTATACACTACACTACACTATACACTACTACACTATACACTACTACACTACACTATACACTACTACACTATACACTACTACACTATACACTACTACACTACACTATACACTACACTATACACTACTACACTATACACTACTACACTATACACTACTACACTACACTATACACTATACACTACACTACACTATACACTACTACACTACACTATACACTACTACACTATACACTACTACACTACACTATACACTACTACACTATACACTACTACACTACACTATACACTACTATACACTACACTACACACTATACACTACTACACTACACTACCACTATACACTACTACACTACACTATACACTACTACACTACACTATACACTACTACACTACACTATACACTACTACACTATACACTACTACACTACACTATACACTACTATACACTACACTACACACTATACACTACTACACTACACTATACACTACTACACTACACTATACACTACTACACTGCACTATACACTACTACACTACACTATACACTACTACACTACACACTATACACTACTACACTATACACTACTACACTACACACTACACTATACACTA